>NW_024033748.1:0-7190 GCF_002237135.1 Teleopsis dalmanni | reverse complement strand
CTTATGAAATATTTTTCTCATCCACCAGAAACTCCATCTCGAAAATATATTAGCGGTTGAGTAGGGATTCTTTGGGCGTTCAATTTTTCTTCTAGTCCGATTCATGTTAAATTTCTTTATTTACAGTTACGTTTGGTTATGATAAACCAAAAATGTAGTAATAAATTCGAAGTTCAAGAAATGAAGATAACCGACACGAGCACCACTCAATATGGTAAATGCAACAAAAATTTTTTAAATCGTGAATAACAGTAAATAGCAATGCAAAAAATTTACAATATTGTTTCAATGTTACAACAAAACTTTATAGACAATGTACGGTAAAATTACGCGTACTCGTTCTCGTATTCGTACAACAGAAATTATTTTCAAATAATTCCTTATCCTTATGCAAATCAAAAATTGTTATATTATTCTGTTTAATGAATTATTATTATTTAGACATATTGAATTAATTGCTGCAAATTAATTGCTACACTCATTAAATTTGATGAATGTTACCAATATATGAATGAGCTACAATTCAGTTTGAGCAATGAAGCGTAAACGAAACATTGGACCACTAATTTTAAACAGCAAAAAACACAAGCGCAAAAAAAGATTTAATGAAATAAGTGTTATTTAACACTTACTTTGTGCTCAATGGTCGTTTGTAGATTCTTATCCAAATGCACCTTTATATATAATTTGGGTGCCATCCAATTTGGCACGAATACGTTTGCCTACGATCTCTGCTGAAAACACTAAATCTTCTAAAATAAAATACACAGCAGTTAAACTACGCGAACGGATTATTGCACCGTCTTTTTTTTACGAAAACTTTGTAGTTACTCGTTCACTATCTAAGTCTTTACGGTGCTGATATAAGTCTTTCTCTTCAAGTGGTCCTTGCAAACCCTTATGAAATATTTTTCTCATCCACCAGAAACTCCATCTCGAAAATATATTAGCGGTTGAGTAGGGATTCTTTAGGCGTTCAATTTTTCTTCTAGTCCGATTCATGTTAAATTTATTTATTTACAGTTACGTTTGGTTATGATAAACCAAAAATGTAGTAATAAATTCGAAGTTCAAGAAATGAAGATAACCGACACGAGCACCACTCAATATGGTAAATGCAACAAAAATTTTTTAAATCGTGAATAACAGTAAATAGCAATGCAAAAAATTTACAACACTTTTTCAATGTTACAACAAAACTTTATAGACAATGTACGATAATCACGCGTACTCGTTCTCGTATTCGTACAACAGAAATTATTTTCAAATAATTCCTTATGCAAATCATGCAAAATTGTTATATTATTCTGTTTAATGAATTATTATTATTTAGACATATTGAATTAATTGCTGCAAGTTAATTGCTAGACTCATTAAATTTGATGAATGTTACCAATATATGAATGAGCTACAATTCAGTTTGAGCAATGAAGCGTAAACGAAACATTGGACCACTAATTTTAAACAGCAAAAAACACAAGTGCAAAAAAAGATTTAATGAAATAAGTGTTATTTAACACTTACTTTGTGCTCAATGGTCGTTTGTAGATTCTTATCCAAATGCACCTTTATAATTTGGGTGCCATCCAATTTGGCACGAATACGTTTGCCTACGATCTCTGCTGAAAACACTAAATCTTCTAAAATAAAATACACAGCAGTTAAACTACGCGAACGGATTATTGCACCGTCTTGTTTTTACGAAAACTTTGTAGTTACTCGTTCACTATCTAAGTCTTTACGGTGCTGATATAACTCTTCCTCTTCAAGTGGTCCTTGCAAACCCTTATGAAATATTTTTCTCATCCACCAGTAACTCCATCTCGAAAATATATTAGCGGTTGAGTAGGGATTCTTTGAGCGTTCAATTTTTCTTCTAGTCCGATTCATGTTAAATTTCTTTATTTACAGTTACGTTTGATTATGATAAACCAAAAATGTAGTAATAAATTCGAAGTTCAAGAAATGAAGATAACCGACACGAGCACCACTCAATATGGTAAATGCAACAAAAATTTTTTAAATCGTGAATAACAGTAAATAGCAATGCAAAAAATTTACAATACTTTTTCAATGTTACAAAAAAACTTTATAGACAATGTACGGTAATTACGCGTACTCGTTCTCGTATTCGTACAACAGAAATTATTTTCAAATAATTCCTTATGCAAATCATGCAAAATTGTTATATTATTCTGTTTAATGAATTATTATTATTTAGACATATTGAATTAATTGCTGCAAGTTAATTGCTAGACTCATTAAATTTGATGAATGTTACCAATATATGAATGAGCTACAATTCAGTTTGAGCAATGAAGCGTAAAACGAAACATTGGACCACTAATTTTAAACAGCAAAAAACACAAGCGCAAAAAAAGATTTAATGAAATAAGTGTTATTTAACACTTACTTTGTGCTCAATGGTCGTTTGTAGATTCTTATCCAAATGCACCTTTATATATAATTTGGGTGCCATCCAATTTGGCACGAATACGTTTGCCTACGATCTCTGCTGGAAACACTAAATCTTCTAAAATAAAATACACAGCAGTTAAACTACGCGAACGGATTATTGCACAGTCTTGTTTTTACGAAAACTTTGTAGTTACTCGTTCACTATCTAAGTCTTTACGGTGCTGATATAAGTCTTCCTCTTCAAGTGGTCCTTGCAAACCCTTATGAAATATTTTTTTCATCCACCAGAAACTCCATCTCGAAAATATATTAGCGTTGAGTAGGGATTCTTTGCGCGTTCAATTTTTCTTCTAGTCCGATTCATGTTAAATTTCTTTATTTACAGTTACGTTTGGTTATGATAAACCAAAAATGTAGTAATAAATTCGAAGTTCAAGAAATGAAGATAACCGACACGAGCACCACTCAATATGGTAAATGCAACAAAAATTTTTTAAATCGTGAATAACAGTAAATAGCAATGCAAAAAATTTACAACACTTTTTTCAATGTTACAACAAAACTTTATAGACAATGTACGATAATTACGCGTACTCGTTCTCGTATTCGTACAACAGAAATTATTTTCAAATAATTCCTTATGCAAATCATGCAAAATTGTTATATTATTCTGTTTAATGAATTATTATTATTTAGACATATTGAATTAATTGCTGCAAGTTAATTGCTAGACTCATTAAATTTGATGAATGTTACCAATATATGAATGAGCTACAATTCAGTTTGAGCAATGAAGCGTAAACGAAACATTGGACCACTAATTTTAAACAGCAAAAACCACAAGTGCAAAAAAAAGATTTAATGAAATAAGTGTTATTTAACACTTACTTTGTGCTCAATGGTCGTTTGTAGATTCTTATCCAAATGCACCTTTATAATTTGAGTGCCATCCAATTTGGCACGAATACGTTTGCCTACGATCTCTGCTGGAAACACTAAATCTTCTAAAGTAAAATACACAGCATTTAAACTACGCGAACGGATTATTGCACCGTCTTGTTTTTACGAAAACTTTGTAGTTACTCGTTCACTATCTAAGTCTTTACGGTGCTGATATAAGTCTTCCTCTTCAAGTGGTCCTTGCAAACCCTTATGAAATATTTTTCTCATCCACCAGTAACTCCATCTCGAAAATATATTAGCGGTTGAGTAGGGATTCTTTGGGCGTTCAATTTTTCTTCTAGTCCGATTCATGTTAAATTTCTTTATTTACAGTTACGTTTGATTATGATAAACCAAAAATGTAGTAATAAATTCGAAGTTCAAGAAATGAAGATAACCGACACGAGCACCACTCAATATGGTAAATGCAACAAAAATTTTTTAAATCGTGAATAACAGTAAATAGCAATGCAAAAAATTTACAACACTTTTTCAATGTTACAACAAAACTTTATAGACAATGTACGATAATTACGCGTACTCGTTCTCGTATTCGTACAACAGAAATTATTTTCAAATAATTCCTTATGCAAATCATGCAAAATTGTTATATTATTCTGTTTAATGAATTATTATTATTTAGACATATTGAATTAATTGCTGCAAGTTAATTGCTAGACTCATTAAATTTGATGAATGTTACCAATATATGAATGAGCTACAATTCAGTTTGAGCAATGAAGCGTAAACGAAACATTGGACCACTAATTTTAAACAGCAAAAAACACAAGTGCAAAAAAAGATTTAATGAAATAAGTGTTATTTAACACTTACTTTGTGCTCAATGGTCGTTTGTAGATTCTTATCCAAATGCACCTTTATAATTTGTGTGCCATCCAATTTGGCACGAATACGTTTGCCTACGATCTCTGCTGGAAACACTAAATCTTCTAAAATAAAATACACAGCAGTTAAACTACGCGAACGGATTATTGCACCGTCTTGTTTTTACGAAAACTTTGTAGTTACTCGTTCACTATCTAAGTCTTTACGGTGCTGATATAAGTCTTCCTCTTCAAGTGGTCCTTGCAAACCCTTATGAAATATTTTTCTCATCCACCAGAAACTCCATCTCGAAAATATATTAGCGGTTGAGTAGGGATTCTTTGGGCGTTCAATTTTTCTTCTAGTCCGATTGATGTTAAATTTCTTTATTTACAGTTACGTTTGATTATGATAAACCAAAAATGTAGTAATAAATTCGAAGTTCAAGAAATGAAGATAACCGACACGAGCACCACTCAATATGGTAAATGCAACAAAAATTTTTTAAATCGTGAATAATAGTAAATAGCACTGCAAAAAATTTACAATATTTTTCAATGTACAACAAAACTTTATGAAAAATGTTACGGTAATTATTGCGTACTCGTTCTCGTATTCGTACAACAGAATTATTTCAATAAATTCTATCTTATTGCAAATCATGCAAATTGTTATATTATTCTGTTTAATGATTTATTATTAAGACATATTGAATTAATGCCTGCAAGTTAATTGCTTTACACTCATTTAATTTGATGAATGTTACCAATATATGAATAAGCTACAATTCAGTTTGAGCAATGAAGCGTAAACGAAACATTGGACCACTAATTTTAAACAGCAAAAAACACAAGCGCAAAAAAAGATTTAATGAAATAAGTGTTATTTAACACTTACTTTGTGCTCAATGGTCGTTTGTAGATTCTTATCCAAATGCACCTTTATATATAATTTGGGTGCCATCCAATTTGGCACGAATACGTTTGCCTACGATCTCTGCTGAAAACACTAAATCTTCTAAAATAAAATACACAGCAGTTAAACTACGCGAACGGATTATTGCACCGTCTTGTTTTTACGAAAACTTTGTAGTTACTCGTTCACTATCTAAGTCTTTACGGTGCTGATATAACTCTTCCTCTTCAAGTGGTCCTTGCAAACCCTTATGAAATATTTTTCTCATCCACCAGAAACTCCATCTCGAAAATATATTACCGGTTGAGTAGGGATTCTTTGGGCGTTCAATTTTTCTTCTAGTCCGATTCATGTTAAATTTCTTTATTTACAGTTACGTTTGGTTATGATAAACCAAAAATGTAGTAATAAATTCGAAGTTCAAGAAATGAAGATAACCGACACGAGCACCACTCAATATGGTGAATGCAACAAAAATTTTTTAAATCGTGAATAACAGTAAATAGCAATGCAAAAAATTTACAATATTTTTTCAATGTTACAACAAAACTTTATAGACAATGTACGGTAATTATGCGTACTCGTTCTCGTATTCGTACAACAGAAATTATTTTCAAATAATTCCTTATGCAAATCATGCAAAATTGTTATATTATTCTGTTTAATGAATTATTATTATTTAGACATATTGAATTAATTGCTGCAAGTTAATTGCTACACTCATTAAATTTGATGAATGTTACCAATATATGAATAAGCTACAATTCAGTTTGAGCAATGAAGCGTAAACGAAACATTGGACCACTAATTTTAAACAGCAAAAAACACAAGTGCAAAAAAAGATTTAATGAAATAAGTGTTATTTAACACTTACTTTGTGCTCAATGGTCGTTTGTAGATTCTTATCCAAATGCACCTTTATAATTTGTGTGCCATCCAATTTGGCACAAATACATACGTTTGCCTACGATCTCTGCTGAAAACACTAAATCTTCTAAAATAAAATACACAGCAGTTAAACTACGCGAACGGATTATTGCACCGTCTTGTTTTTACGAAAACTTTGTAGTTACTCGTTCACTATCTAAGTCTTTACGGTGCTGATATAACTCTTCCTCTTCAAGTGGTCCTTGCAAACCCTTATGAAATATATTTCTCATCCACCAGAAACTCCATCTCGAAAATATATTAGCGGTTGAGTAGGGATTCTTTGGGCGTTCAATTTTTCTTCTAGTCCGATTGATGTTAAATTTCTTTATTTACAGTTACGTTTGATTATGATAAACCAAAAATGTAGTAATAAATTCGAAGTTCAAGAAATGAAGATAACCGACACGAGCACCACTCAAATATGGTAAATGCAACAAAAATTTCTTAAATCGTGAATAACAGTAAATAACAATGCAAAAAATTTACAATATTTTTTCAATGTTACAACAAAACTTTATAGACAATGTACGGTAATTATGCGTACTCGTTCTCGTATTCGTACAACAGAAATTATTTTCAAATAATTCCTTATCCTTATGCAAATCATGCAAAATTGTTATATTATTCTGTTTAATGAATTATTATTATTAAGACATATTGAATTAATTGCTGCAAGTTAATTGCTACACTCATTAAATTTGATGAATGTTACCAATATATGAATAAGCTACAATTCAGTTTGAGCAATGAAGCGTAAACGAAACATTGGACCACTAATTTTAAACAGCAAAAAACACAAGCGCAAAAAAAGATTTAATGAAATAAGTGTTATTTAACACTTACTTTGTGCTCAATGGTCGTTTGTAGATTCTTATCCAAATGCACCTTTATATATAATTTGGGTGCCATCCAATTTGGCACGAATACGTTTGCCTACGATCTCTGCTGGAAACACTAAATCTTCTAAAATAAAATACACAGCAGTTAAACTACGCGAACGGATTATTGCACAGTCTTGTTTTTACGAAAACTTTGTAGTTACTCGTTCACTATCTAAGTCTTTACGGTGCTGATATAAGTCTTCCTCTTCAAGTGGTCCTTGCAAACCCTTATGAAATATTTTTTTCATCCACCAGAAACTCCATCTCGAAAATATATTA
>NW_024033747.1:0-7192 GCF_002237135.1 Teleopsis dalmanni | reverse complement strand
ATCGTGGTGCTAGTTTAGCGGTGAAGTCGTTTGCAGCCTTAGACAAGTGATGTTGTTTCACCCAAACGATCTGGTTGAGTTGTGGCTTCCAATTTCTTCTCCTTAGGTTATAATAGTGTGCCTGGGTGTCTGCAGCGCTCCGAAGGTTTTCTCTGACATTTTTGAATACTCTTTGGAGTTTGCGTGCTCGTGTGATTGGTGTTAGCGAGGCTTCGGCATTTCCAGGGGTGCATTCGTCAAAGAATGACGCCGGTAATCTAGGTTCGCGCCCCTGAAGTAAATATGCTGGGCTGTATTTGGTGGAGTCTGACGAAGCTGTATTGATCGCTAGCATGATCTCCGGTAGTAGTTCGTCCCATGTGGTGTGTTGTTCCTGTACTAGTTGAGACATGAGGGTTTTCACTGTCCGATTTGTGCGTTCCGTCGGATTTTCTTGCGGCGTGTATGGTGCAGTGAGCTGGTGTTTCACATTTATTTTCTCCAGCCATCCTTTAAACAAATTACTGACGAATTGTGGCCCGTTGTCGGTGATGACAATCTTTGGGGCTCCGAATCTCGCCAATACTCTTTCTCTAAATGCCTTGATGGTATTTTCACTGGTGGCGCGACGCATGGCAATGAGTTCCGTCCATTTGGTGAATTTGTCCACTATTACCAATAGCATGGTATTCCCTGACTTAGACCGTGGTAAGGGTCCAATGAAGTCAGCGGATACTACAGCGAATGGTTCGTCTGGGACGGTTGATAGCATTAATCCTGCTGGTTTATTTAGATTTGGCTTGTATTTTTGACAGGATTCACAAGCCTTGACATGTCTCGCAATATCTCGCGACATTCCCGGCCAGTAGTATTGGTTTTGCACTCGTGTGATCGTCTTCCGAATCCCAAAGTGTCCGGCATGTACGTTGTCATGATTTTCCTCGATTATGCGTGTTCGCAGGGGTTTGGGTACGCATAACCTCCAACTGTGGTCCTGGTACTTTGTTGTGTCCTTGGGCAGATGTCTATACAGTTGATTATTACAAACAGTATAGTCGGGATTCTGTTGTGGATGACGCTTGAGCTCTTCCAACCGCTTTTGATACCATTTGTCCTCATGCCTGCTCTTGGAATCTGCTTGGATATGCCTTAGTATTTCCGTTGGTTGACGTGAAAGAGCATCGGCCACCACATTGAGTTTCCCTCGGCGATACTGGACATCAAAGCGGTATTGTTGGAGTTCCAATGCCCATCTCGCCACTCGTCCAGTAGGATTTTCAATCGAGTTTAGCCACTTGAGAGCTAGATGGTCGGTTATTACCGTAAACTCGTAACCCTCCAAGTAGGTCCTCATTTTTCGTATTGCCCATACAATGGCAAGGCATTCCTTTTCCGTGGCTGAGTAATTTATTTCCGTACTGGAGAGATGTCTACTGGCGTACGCTATTACCCGTTCTTGGCCCTCTATTTCCTGCGTTAATACTGCTCCAAGACCTATGTTGCTAGCATCGGTTTGTAAGCAGAATCTTATGTTGAAGTCTGGACAGGTCAGAATGGGTGCTTCGGTCAGGAGGGTTTTGATTCTGGTAAATGCCTCTTGTTGTGCTTCCTTCCACCTCCAATGTTTTCCTTTTTTTAACATACTTGTTAACGGGTGTATTACTTGAGCAAAGTCTGGTACAAAGCGTCGATACCATGACGCGATGCCGATAAACTGTCGCAGCTGTCTGAGGTTATTTGGAGGTTGCAAGTTTTGAATCGCGGCTACCTTATCCGGGTCCGTGTGGATGCCTTGTGCACTTACTACGTGGCCTAGGTACTTAGTTTCCGTCTGAAAGAATTCACACTTGTCTATGTTGATCTTTAAGTTTGCAGCTTTCAGTCTGTGGAATACTTTTTTCAGATTTGTCCAGTGATGTTGCAATGAGGTCCCTGTTACAATAATGTCGTCTAAATAAGCAAACGCATGTGGCTCTAAGTCAGCTCCAATAACCTGGTCCAGAGCCCGTTGGAATGTGGCAGGGGCTGAGTGTAAACCGAATGGCAACACGCGCCATTGGAATAGTCCCCGTCCTGGTACCGTGAAGGCAGTATATGGTTTGCTGTTGGGATCCATTGGAATCTGCCAGTATCCGTCCTTCAGATCGATGCTGCTTATGTATTTAGCATTTCGTAACCGGTCCAAGATATGGTGGATGCGCGGAAGGGGGTAGGCGTCCGGTACTGAGTTGTTATTTAGCTGACGGTAGTCAATGCAAAACCGCCAGTCGCCATTCTTCTTCTTGACTAGTACTACAGGAGAACTGTAGGGACTTCGCGACGGCTCTATACACCCTTTGTGTAGTAATTCGTCAACCTTGTTGTTGATGACCTGTTGCATGGCCGGATTTTTGGGGTAGTACCTTTGCTTAATGGGGCGATCATCTTTCATCACTATCTTATGGGTAGTGATGTTTGATACGCCGGACATGTTACTGAAACCCTCCAATTCCTCTGCTAAGCCTTTGTTGATTTCCTCAGTTTCTTCCCCTTTGGTCAACCGGAGTGTAGGGGATTGTAATTGCAATGTTCGTACTTTTAGTTCATTTACGGTGATACTTGCTCCTCCAATAGTTATCGTGGTTCCAATTGCTTGGCAAAAGTCCATGCCTAAAATTATGTCGTCTGTACTTTCGTCTAATACCAATAGCTGTGTTTGAATGGTGTCATCTCCTAGTCGTAACGCTACCTCTGCACCCCAGGTAAGATCACGCGTTGTGTTGTCGGCCATTCGAACTCTAGTAGTGGTCCGAAATTCCCGAGTTCTTAGTTGTAAATTTTGTGCAAGTGTCCGACTGATGAAACTTCGTGAGGCACCAGTATCTATTGTGGCTTCTAGCGTATAAGTATCTAAATGTACGGTGGCCATCACTTGGGCATCCTTTAGGTAGAGTGGTTGTTTGTCATGTGCGCAGGGTTTTGGTCGGTAGGAGTCACTGTCCCCGCGGTGGAGTGCTCCTGATTGCCGTTTCCCGAATATTTTCGGCAGCAGTCCACGGTCCGTATGTTTTTTAATCCACATACCCAGCAGAAGAGTATCCGTCGCCCTTGGCATCTCTTAGCGAGGTGTCCATAATGCCCACATCGACGACAGGCCAGGTTGGGATTGACTATTTTGTCGGTCTGGATCTTCACAATGTGGCTACGCTCTTCGCGAATTTTATGGTGGTTGGATTTCTCCTGTTCCAGACGAAGTATCTCGAAATCTTCGGCCAGCGCAACTAGTTCATCCAGGCTTGCGAAGTCGCGACGCTTAATATACATCTGGTAATCCGTGCCAGAGTTCCGATAAATTCGGTCCAGTTGTTGACACATGTCGAGGCCGGCATGACGCATTAGGTCCTGCATGACGATGACGAAATCTTTGAACCCCTCACGTTGCTTTTGCTTGCGGGCACGAATTTCGTCCTCTAATTTTTCGAAGTATCGCACCGGTAGGAAAAATTTCAGAAAATCGGCCTTAAATGTAGACCATAGTTTCCATTGCCTGTTGTTGTTACGATACCAGATCAGTGCTTTGTCTCTTAATAACTCTGGCATGGTCCGTGGCATTAGATTTACGTTAATACCATATACGTCGGCCAACTCTTCAATCCTTTCTATAAACATAAGTGGGTCCTTGCCACCATCATACTTGATGGCCCACTTCCTCACTTGCTCCATGGTTTGTGTAATAGGTGGGAGTATGATCTGCACCTCGTTGCTAGGCTCTTGTACTGTTGGTACCGTTTTGGTGTGTTTCCGTGCGAGCTCCCATAACATTTCTCTTCTTGCCATATCATAGTCCTCTTCCTCAATATATGACGCCAGCCTGCGTCGAAGTTCCTCTACAGAACCTGTTGTACCCAATTCCATTTCGTCCAAGTAATGGATGAGCTCCTCCTTGCGTAGGTTGTATAACCACGACTTGCTGGGAGTAGGAGGTCTTCGAGATTCTTGGTCACTGGTCACCTTTAAATCCACCGACATCACTAATCTTGGTTTTCTTTCCTGTTTGGTTTATTTTCGAACTCGAGTCCCTGCTCGGGCGCCAATTGTAACGACACGGATTTGTCGTTTTAAATTTGCTGAGGTATGACTCAGTCGTGGTCCGGGTCGTTGCAATAAATTTGTTTTATTGACCAGTTCGAAGCTGGTAAACCAAGGAAAGTTAAAAAGACCGTTTATTATTTTAAACAAAACTTTATTTATTAAAAGGATTTCTTTAATAATTTATTTTAATCTTGACTCTACTCGATAATTTATTTTAAGCTTGACTCTACTCAATAGTTTTTAAGCTTGACTCTACTCGATAATTTTTGCCCAAAGACGTCAGAACATCAAAGGGTTCTTCTCAAAGCTACGCAATTAGTTTTAGCCAAAGACGTCAAAACATCAATGGCGTTTATAAATCTACTCAATAATTTTTACCCAAAGACGTCAAAACATCAAAGGGTTTTTTTCAAAGCTACGCAATTAGTTCTAGCCAAAGACGTCAAAACATCAATGGCGTTTATAAAATCTACTTCTACTGATTTATTAAGCCTTAGCGTCAAAACACCATGGGCTTCTCAAAAAAAAAGACTTAGCGCTGGAGTAGAGTACTACTCGTTTCGGTGTGCCGGTGCTAAGTGATCTTTCATACAAAATCTCCGCTATTTATATACGACACTTTGCTTTGCTTAGATGTACGCACAACCGCACAAGTGTAATTCGCTGTCAGCTTTGTTTTGCTTGTCGTGTGTGCGTGTGTTCGCGGTTGGCTTCGTTTCGCTTGTCGTGTGTGCGTGTGTTCGCTGTTGGCTTCGTTTTGCGTGTCGTGCGTGCGTGTTCGCTGTTGGCTTCGTTTTGCGTATCGTGCGTGCGTGTGTTCGCTGTTGGCTTCGTTTTGCGTGTTGTGCGTGCGTGTGTTCGCTGTTGGCTTCGTTTTGCGTATCGTGCGTGCGTGTGTTCGCTGTTGGCTTTGTAAATAATTTGTTAGTTTTGTTTTGTTTGTTTAAATAATTTTTATGCAGACGATTTTTACAACTATTGTTTTGTTTTATTCTTAATAAATTCTAAAAATAACTCTAGCTTAAATATAGTCAATTCATTTCATATAAACAATTATTTTGTATAAAAATAACTTATGTCTAGCAATTTATTTCATTTCATCATTCATCTCGTATAAAAAATATTTATATATAAAGTAAATTTTTATTTATGCATATACATATTTTAAGGAAAATAAAATTTACTTTATATGTCCCCTCTTCTTTGGGGGTGACTGAGCCATTAGATCAGGTTGTTTGGCACCATCTTCACTGCGACTTGTCCCTGACGGCTGATCCGTACTTGATATATGCTGTTATTGATGGTGCGTCGGAACTTTGTCTGCTGTCCGGGTCGGTGATATTGAAGTACTCGCTGGATCTCATTCTTCAGATCCTCTGGCCACTTTGGCTGCTCGGTTGTAATCACTACCTCGATGTTGCTAATGGCGTTATCGGGCTCTTTCGTACTGGGAACCGTGTTTTGTACCTGTCCTGCTAGAATTTGTTGCAAGACGTCGTCGATGACTGCAGGCGCTGGTGTTTCCATTCGATTAAGCAGGTCCATCAGGTTATTGTCACTGTATTGCAACTCGTCGGTTAGTGCGGCCATATCTAATTCGTTGAGCATGTTACCGGATGTCTCGGTAGGGGTCTCAGCTTCTTTTACGTTGCTTGACTTTGTTCGCCATCCGTCGGCTTTTCCTTTTTCCATGCGGTCGCTTGGTAGCATCTTGGGTGTAGCGTGACTGGGCCCCTTTACTGCTTTCACACGAGGTGTTGGTTTTTTATACAAGATTATAGCCTTTTGGCGGGGCGTCGGTTGACCATTTCTCCCTGGCGCTACGGACATTCTCCTTGCATATTCTACTTTATTCTTTTTGCTGGATGGTTCCGATACGTTTGGTAGCAACTGGCTGCGTGGCCTAGCGGCATTAAGTGCTTCTATTTGTTTGCGACATTTTGTCGCGGTTGCTAAGAATTTCTCGTCATCGATAGGCTTTTTAGTTGCTGTGTTATTTGTTGTATTTGACATATTGCTGTAATTGATTTTTGATCCGTGTGTATAGTTTGGAGGTTTAAGTCTGACTGATGTATTTTTGGGTACTTGATGAAGGTTATTTTTTTCCTTAACGGTGCTTCCTGATTTCGTAGGTTGTTGTTTTTTTCCTTACTACTCTTGCTCTTTGATATTGTCACTGTTATGCACTCTAAGATCGGCAACGTGGGCTGTGATTGGTCTTCCTGCTTTGCATGGAGTGAGACGTACTATCACCGGTGAGATAAAACTTTGTACTTTGTATGGACCATTGTATCGTGGTGCTAGTTTAGCGGTGAAGTCGTTTGCAGCCTTAGACAAGTGATGTTGTTTCACCCAAACGATCTGGTTGAGTTGTGGCTTCCAATTTCTTCTCCTTAGGTTATAATAGTGTGCCTGGGTGTCTGCAGCGCTCCGAAGGTTTTCTCTGACATTTTTGAATACTCTTTGGAGTTTGCGTGCTCGTGTGATTGGTGTTAGCGAGGCTTCGGCATTTCCAGGGGTGCATTCGTCAAAGAATGACGCCGGTAATCTAGGTTCGCGCCCCTGAAGTAAATATGCTGGGCTGTATTTGGTGGAGTCTGACGAAGCTGTATTGATCGCTAGCATGATCTCCGGTAGTAGTTCGTCCCATGTGGTGTGTTGTTCCTGTACTAGTTGAGACATGAGGGTTTTCACTGTCCGATTTGTGCGTTCCGTCGGATTTTCTTGCGGCGTGTATGGTGCAGTGAGCTGGTGTTTCACATTTATTTTCTCCAGCCATCCTTTAAACAAATTACTGACGAATTGTGGCCCGTTGTCGGTGATGACAATCTTTGGGGCTCCGAATCTCGCCAATACTCTTTCTCTAAATGCCTTGATGGTATTTTCACTGGTGGCGCGACGCATGGCAATGAGTTCCGTCCATTTGGTGAATTTGTCCACTATTACCAATAGCATGGTATTCCCTGACTTAGACCGTGGTAAGGGTCCAATGAAGTCAGCGGATACTACAGCGAATGGTTCGTCTGGGACGGTTGATAGCATTAATCCTGCTGGTTTATTTAGGTTTGGCTTGTATTTTTGACAGGATTCACAAGCCTTGACATGTCTCGCAATATCTCGCGACATTCCCGGCCAGTAGTAT
>NW_024033746.1:0-7198 GCF_002237135.1 Teleopsis dalmanni | reverse complement strand
AATAAATTTATATTAAATTAATTGACATAATCTGTGAGTTCAAAGACTGTCAATAAACAAGGTTGCTCTTTCTTCTTAAATGCTATGGACCACAGACCATTGGTGCATGTCAGGAAGGTTTTTGGTTTAAATCCTACTAAAATATTTTAAGTTAATTTATATTGGATATAATTCATTTATTTTAATCAAATTTTTTTACATAAAACTTAAATTAGTCCACCCCTTAAATGAGTTTCTGTATACCTTACTACGCTATAACAAAATAATGAAGCACTGGGAGTTTTCGAGAGAAAAGTTTTGCAAAAGATCACTATTCCTCTTCGAATTTGCAACGACTACCGTACCGAATGAACCACAAGCTATACGAGTCTTATAAAGGCATTGATATAGCTCTGCTATATATAGCATAACCAAACTAGCACCGGCTTTGCTAGCTTCGTTATTTCGTGAGAATGGATGATGATGCACCAGCGATGAAGGAATTTGAAAAGGCAGTTACAGAAAGAAGACATTGAGATACACTTTATCTGAGGTGAAGTGTTCAAGTTGAGAAAATACTAACGGAGTTTGCTGCGCAGATAAAGAGAAGCTCTGAATCAGAGCAATACCCGAGAACGTGTTGTTTTGAAATATACGTTCCAAGTCTACACTAATTAAATCACCAAATTTATAAATAGAAATCTTATGCTTTAATTTTCAGTATTCTGAAACAAAGATTAATAGATGCATGGTGATCATCTCAAAATTTTATTTCAGAAAATAGTGTGGACAAAGTCAATATTAAAGCCGGGTAGATTATTTTAAAAATTGGTATTTTTCTCTCATTATAAATTCACAAATTAATTTAAAGCTTATGTTTAATAAACTTTTAAAACAATAAAGTATTTAGTTCTTAAATTTATTAAAATTAGAAACTCTTAAATTATAGAAAAATGAGATTGATGAACACGCACTCATGCTATAGTCTTGCACACTTTTGTTTGAAGTAACTGACTTGTACGCTTCTAGTCTAAAATTGACTAAGTGGGTCATAAAGTGACTTCATCTTCATTTATGGTATATAAGCATTGTTAGCTATCGCTAGATATTTTCGTTCAATGGTTAGCTAAGTCATAGCCAGGGATATACATAGTCCAAGCATGAATTTTAGAAAGCGACATACCCGACAATTATCCAAGATGTCTCTATATGCAGAAACTTAATTGAATTCGCTTGATATTACTTCTTGCTTAAAAAATATTTATATATAATAATATAACAAAGAAGTTTCATATAACTTGATTGCCTTTTATTTTATCCACAACCGAAACTTCTATATTCTATTTAAATAATACATTCTGATAATAATAAACTATAAACTATATATAAAATAAGAATAAGAATAATAATGATAATAAACTATGTATGTTAATATAAACTATATGTAATAATAATAATATATATATGATAATACAAACTATTAATGATATTAGCATGATATATAAATTAATTATTTTTTATTTACATTTTTTCAAATATTACTTGAATATAGTCTACAATACACAATAAATATTTTTCTAATCCTATAGTACGAGTACTTCAATTATATCTATTTATGGCATTATAAATATAAAGGTTAGCAACTAACAAGTAATGCACTTACAATCTATAGATAATATATTTAATTTGTACCCACAATATATGCAATCAAACAATTTAAAATATATTACATGGAACATTTTTATTGACTGCATTTCTCAATAAATTTAAACACATTAAATAGCCGGAAATAGAAGCACAAATCGTAATATGACTTAATAAAAAATTAAAAAAAAAATTGTTTAATATAATTAATAAATACTTTAAATATAAGACAGTCTTGTCTAACGAAGCTTTACAATAAAAGAACATAATTCACAACCAAATAAAATTTGAGTACTATTTCCCGATCCACAAATTTGTAATTTTTTCTAAATGTCTATTCATGGAGGTATAATATAGATTCTAAGCTGAGTGTTTGTCTATTACGTACAGGAAATATATTAAGTACGATATATATTTTTTGGACATTCATCTCATAGAAATACCACTAAAAAATCTGTTAAAAAAATTAATTATTTGGAAACATTGTAGATACAGGTCTTTTCTTTCGTCTTAACCTAAGAAATATAGGAGAAATTTTTTTCATATCAAGTATTGTCAACCACCAAAACCTAACGACAGTTTGAAAATATTTTTATAAGCAATATTCACATAAAAATTGAACCTCAACTATTCTATTATCGTTGGAAACCATATATTCATATTCTTAAAATACTAAACACAAGAAATCGTTAACTCCTCTAAGTCTTCAGTCTATAAAAAAGCAAATATTAAACGTCAAAAGAGTCAGTCACTTAAACTTTTTGAAATTGTACATATTAATATATTTTTTGATTATTATTATTCCTATATTTTTACAATAGTTATAAGAGTCTCTTTATAAGATTAGACACTCGTAATTGTCGGGTTCATATTGTCGATTTTTCGAAAATGCAGAAGTTTGGAACGACAAAAATATGTAAGCTGAAGATATTAGAAGCACACAGCAAGAACATAAAAAACTGAGGTCTTTAAACTTGGATGAGTGTATATTCCAGAACACCTTGCAGTCATAAACAATTAATACTCACTACTCCATTTTAACTTAGTCATTGTTTGCAAAAATGATCATATACTCGCTACTATGAGTATATGATTGGTTCAAACGCTTTCAGGACACATTGATCGTCAATAATAATACCCTGGAAAAAAAACCATTATAGACATTGCTGAAGAAATTGAAATGGCGTACGACTCATGCAAGTAAAATTCAATGTAATTCTTTTATATTTTACAACCTGTGTTTATTCCAAATAGCATTAAATTATAAAAACTGAAAAGAGTACTAATTTTAGACTAACTAGTAAAATCAGCGAGAAAGTTGATTTAAAAATATGGAAATAATTAATAAGTCATAATGTGCCACTTGTGAACTTAAAAGAAGGAAATTTTTATGGTTTCTCATACCACTATATTTTAGAGTAGACACTATTAACATTATTTGTTTATCAATTGAAACTAAACCGCATTTAAACCAAAATAGACTTATCAGATATCATTCTAACGTTGTTTAAGAGAAGATAACAAATATCAAAACAACGAGTAGTAAATATCAAGACGATAATAGTCAAGACGACGAAGACGAACAGAATTTTAGAGTTGAATATGGATAACGTGTGGAATGTGTGATTAGTTGAGAATAGTTTCTCATATTTAATTATCGCTTTTATTTTAATTGTTTTAATTTTTCTGTCTAAAGACTTAAGTACTAATTGAAATTATAAATGTAGTTTAATAAACTAAATTACTCGGCATACTCTTTGGCGAACACTACTTCAGCTTATGGACCAATTAACATTGATTAGAATGTTTATAATAATTAAGTTTAATAATATAATAAATCTGTGCATCAAAAGATCATAATTCCTACACCACGTCGTTGACTAAACCAATATTTTTTTAGATTTTCAATTATGTTTGCATTTTCTGTTATATTATAATTTATTATTCTAATTTAGTAAGTTTTCTCTTTCAAACAAATATTGCATAAAACTTAATTTCTAGAACTATATTAAGTCAATTGGCATTGTTGTTACTTTCTAAGCTTTACTAAATATTTGCTTTAAATATATATTATTATGTTATATCTCATATAAACTATATTTATTATATTTTACTGTTTTTATATATTTTATTTTAATTTCTTTGTTTTAAATGTACTATATTCGACGTCTTTAATAAATATCTGGCACTTTAAATAAAATAAAAGTATTATTATTATATTTATTAAAAATATATCTTATTTATTACACATTATTTAATATATTTTATTTATATATATTATATTATTTTAAATATTATTTCACATTTTGTTTTATACATACCCCTACATTTTTTATGCAGTATCAAGTTTTGTTAAATTCAATATACAAATAATAAGTTGAGAGTCCCACCTTTTGTTTATTTTAAATATTTCATTTTAATATCCATACTAAGTATTTTGTTTTATAAATATGCATATATTATTTATGCAATACCTATTTTTGAATTACTCTATATACGGATATTAACTAAAGACTTCCAGCTTTTACTTTAACTCATATATATTTATAATCTCATATCTCTCTTTTCTGTCTTTTAGTCTTATTGCAACATTTATATTAAGTTGTATAAATTAATGTTAATGTAAGTTCAAAATTACATATAGTTCCTTTTGACAGAAACATTTTATTCCAGAGGTATCTTAGAGACATCATATACCATCGGAATTATTCATCACGACTATGTGGAGAACATAACATAATAGCAATTAGAAAAATTTTAATAAAAGTTAGTCTAAGGTAGTTCCACAGACATTCATTTGTAGCTGACGACCTTCGAGATCTCTGCTCGAAGAATGAGAAATCTATACAATCTAGATATTGTAAAGTGCAATGCTACAATTCCTAGAAATGAGGAAAAATTATCAAGGTTTTAACTATTGAGCAGACGTTTAGTACTCACAAAAAACAACGCAACAATTCTTAAAAAAACTTATTGAAATATTCCAAAAAACCGATTCGGAACCCTCACAGGATTTTTAAAAAAAAATTATTTGGTTAAAAGGCTCTACATGGGTGTAGATATTCAAGCATCACAAAAATTTTCTTTATATATAAATCACCAAACAACTAGGGTGGATTATATCTTATAATAACTGGCTCAGAGCAGCAAAACGAACCCATAGGCGAGCCCTATGCGGAATGTACCATACATACCATATTCAAAACTTTAAACCAAACCAAATCTACTCTAATGAAGAACATATATCAATGAACAGTTATGAAAAGTTATTTAAAAAAATCAGTTAATTGAAATTTATTTTGTGATTACTAAATTAAGCCTCAAATAGTGAAATACAACTATATCACCACTTGACCCAATCATCTACACATTTTTCTTGATCTAATTGAGTTATAACGTTCAACTCTTTCAACTAATTTTGTTTAACGAATGTAATCAGTTTGATATATAAATTGTCGATGCCAAAACAATAAAAACAAACAAAACATTAAAAAATAAATTAGTAGGAATAACATTACCATGACTTTCTTATGTTCCTAGATTTGGTTCTATACATAAAAAAGAATATATAAATCATGCAACAAATAATGCCTCTACAAACAGAAGGGTATTGAAATTTAACAATTAAAAATAAAATAAAATTAAATATTTCAATTATTCTACACCTAGTTCATGATTTTATTCTAATATAAACAGAGCTAGTGAATTTGTTAATAAAAAAAACTTTCCCAACAAATTAACAAAACTCGTGAAAAATGTGCGAACATAAAAGTCAAGTACGTCAGTTGATTAAGGAGCGCTGTCTCTGAGCTTCAAATTTGGCAGGGCACGAGTTCGATTCATGGTACTTGCAGTCTCAAAAAATTATTTACGAATAATTAAATACAATTATTTCCAAGACCACTAATAGTAGGTATTTAGCAATACTGGAAAGAACTGTATGGTCAGCTTAAAATGCAATTAATTAAAATAATATAAAGAAGAATTTTTGTTGTTGTAGTTCACTACTTTCTAAATATACTAAATTATTGTGAAAATTTATTTACAGAGAACACATTAGAATACCGGACTTTATGGCTTTATGGTAACTATAATTAAATATATTCAGGGATGTTTTAAACTTTAGAATTTACCAAAAATTTGTATCTATCAATGCGCCCGACTCTACTGCGCTACGTACTTTACTTTACCCATAATTACGAGAAATATCAAATCAAAACATCTTCATTATTAAATTCTTCTTTATTAAATTAAGGAAAATTTGAATTTGTCTTAAGAGGATAACATATTACCAGTCAAGTATTATTTATTTCAGAATACCTATTTATTAACATAGTAATATTAACTATTCGCTGCTGTTTATTGATTTTATAAATTATTATGTTTTTATAAATAATAAATATTAATGATAAATAATTGAATAAAGTATTAGTGTTGCTGTTAAGCTAGACTTACTTTGTATAGGGACAAAGAAGCTTTATTAAATTTTTAGAAGGGTTTTCGAATAACAAAGAAAGAAATAAAGGACAAACACAAAAATTTTATTTTTAATTTTATTGAAGTTTGGCTGACCATACAACGCTGTTTCGAGTATTGCCAAGTACTCTTCATCAGTGGTCTTTGGGAATAATCGAATTTTATTCAATTAGTTTATAGTCCGTATATAATTTGTTTAGACTGCAAGTGCCAGGCTTAGAACTCGTGCCTGTCAAATTAGAAGCGATGACTAATAGTGTTTATCCACAAAAAGCCAAGGCTGCACAAACTTTCAATGCTCAAGTTCCAGGTTTTATTGTCACTTATTTTAATTTAATTAGTGACAACAACCAAAGCACTTGCCGTGCTTTAAATTAGAACGAGCTTATAAACTACAGCTTTATTTTGGAAACACAAATTCAACGAATTGAAAGTTTAACTTTTTGGGTTTGCCTTATTCTTTATTTCTTTTCAAAGCTACTCTTTTTGTAGAGACATATTGTACTGCATATTTTTTTACTTACTATATGTAAAGCGACCATTCTGGTGCTTTTTACAAAGAAGCTATGCTATGTTATTCTACAAATCCGCTTATTGCGGTTAGGAAAAGCTGAACAATATTATATTTTAACCTATTGTTCTTTACTTTTCACAAGTCTAATATTTGAATAAAGTATTAGTGTTACTATAAAGCTACGCTTTCTTTGTATGGGGACAAAGAAGCTTTATTAAAATTTAGAGGGTTTTCGAATAACAAAGAAAGAAATAAAGGACAAACACAAAAATTTATTTTTAATTTTATTGAAGTTTGGCTGACCATACAACGCTGTTTCGAGTATTACCAAGTACTCTTCATCAGTGGTCTTTGGGAATAATCGAATATTATTTAATTAGCTTATAGTCCGTATATAATTATATCGATATTCCCAAAGACCACTGATGAAGAGTACTTGGCAATACTCGAAACAGCGTTGTATGGTCAGCCAAATTTCAATAAAATTAAAAAAAAAAAATAAATTTTTGTGTTTGTCCTTTATTTCTTTCTTTGTTATTCGAAAACCCTTCTAAAAATTATATTTAATAATATAATGTTAATAAT
>NW_024033745.1:0-7201 GCF_002237135.1 Teleopsis dalmanni | reverse complement strand
CTGTTAGTTTAACATGTGTTGTTAGTAAATTGGAGCATTCGCAAGAAGTTTTTATAAATAATAAATTTAATCCAGAGAACTTTTTTTCAAGTTCACGCACCAAAATAATTTGTATCTTTTGGAAAGTTTTTTGTTGTGGAATTGGTACATAAATTATAACAGCCTACAACAACAAAATAACAATATTAATGAAACTATGTTTAAAAAATGTGCATACCTTTTTAGTACCGAATTCAATTTCAAGGGCTCGAGTTATGTGCAAATCTCTCAAATAAGGTTTTAAGTCTACAACAACAAAATAACAATATTAATGAAACTATGTTTAAAAAATGTGCATCCAATTTGGCACAAATACATTTGCCTACGATCTCTGCTGGAAACACTAAATCTTCTAAAATAAAATACACAGCAGTTAAACTACGCGAACGGATTATTGCACCGTCTTGTTTTTACGAAAACTTTGTAGTTACTCGTTCACTATCTAAGTCTTTACGGTGCTGATATAAGTGTTCCTCTTCAAGTGGTCCTTGCAAACCCTTATGAAATATTTTTCTCATCCACCAGTAACTCCATCTCGAAAATATATTAGCGGTTGAGTAGGGATTCCTTGAGCGTTCAATTTTTCTTCTAGTCCGATTCATGTTAAATTTCTTTATTTACAGTTACGTTTGATTATGATAAACCAAAAATGTAGTAATAAATTCGGAGTTCAAGAAATGAAGATAACCGACACGAGCACCACTCAATATGGTAAATGCAACAAAATTTACAACAGAAATTATTTTCAAATAATTCCTTATGCAAATCATGCAAAATTGTTATATTATTCTGTTTAATGAATTATTATTATTTAGACATATTGAATTAAGAGAATGTTTTTATTTAATTTGTATGTTTCGTATTTTTTTTCATAGTAATGAAATATTTTTATTGTGATCAGAATAAAAAAAACACTAAACAAAATAGATAATAAAAAAAATAATTACTAAAGCTTTTACGCACGTGTGCAAATGTAAACAAAAGAAACTTTTAATAGATGTTAATGATTGGGTTTAATAAAACTAAAAACTTTTTTTAAATGTAATATGCTCTTTAAACATTCTGCACATATTTAAGTATTTTAAGAAATGTGACAACATTGCATTTATGATGAAATCCATCAAATTATGTTTGTGTATGTTTATGAGAGAACAAATAGTAGAATGAATAAAAATTAAGCAAGAAAATATATTTTCTACAGTATAAGATAAATGCATACGTAGAAACACACATATATATGATACATATGCATACAGAGAAAAATCACGGAAAAGTAAATAAAGTTTGGGAAAGTAAATTTATAGAAGACAAAAAAAAAAAAAAAAAACATTTAAAAATATTAGCTACAAAAAAAAATAAATTTAAACGCGACGACACAAAATAAATTATATTTAATAATCAAAAACTAGTTTTCGTTTATATTAACGCGTAACCTTATCTAAAAGTTGCAGAAAGTAATTTTACATGCAGTTCATTTACATGTACATGCGTACATTTTTAAATGCATTGGATTTCAATAATTTACTGCAGGCTTTTAATTAACAAAGCATATAAGTTTTGATTTATTTTGTTTGAGGTAGCTCTGAAATTAACAAATAATAATTTAAGATTCAAAATAGTAATTCTTTGAGGAAATTGGCTACTTCTGCTAACAGAAAGGGAAGATAAAAAGAAAATTTGCAAACATCGCTTGCACAACAATTTTTGTTGAATGTTTTATATTTTTATTGTTTGCTTTATATGTTTATTGTTAATTTTATAATTGTATTGTTTGTTTATTATGTATTTTAATTGTATATTTAAAATTTTTATTGTAATTTTTATTTTTTTTGAATGTTTTATATGTTTATTGGTTGTTTTATATATTTATTGTGTATTTTATAATTCTATTGTTTGTTTATTGAGTGTTTTGTTTTTTAATTGTAATTTTAATATTTTTATTTTTTTGTTATGTTTCTTGCGTAGTATTTGCTTTTATTATATATTTTTATTGTTGTATTTTATGATTTTATGATTTTATGCTTTTTTTAAGTATTTTATGTACGGATTTTATGGTTTATACGGATTTTATGGATTTATTACTTTCGTTATCGACAGTGTAAGTAACATCTAGATTATCGACGCTGTCGGTAATGATTGCTGAAACAGTAAAAGGAATTTTTATTTTATTCATAATTAACATATCGGTGCAGATTTTTTTTTAACAGTGTGAAGTATAAGAATTATAGCTGTAATGAAAATAGTGTTTGTGATCTGTTAGTTTAACATGTGTTGTTAGTAAATTGGAGCATTCGCAAGAAGTTTTTATAAATAATAAATTTAATCCAGAGAACTTTTTTTCAAGTTCACGCACCAAAATAATTTGTATCTTTTGGAAAGTTTTTTGTTGTGGAATTGGTACATAAATTATAACAGCCTACAACAACAAAATAACAATATTAATGAAACTATGTTTAAAAAATGTGCATACCTTTTTAGTACCGAATTCAATTTCAAGGGCTCGAGTTATGTGCAAATCTCTCAAATAAGGTTTTAAGTCTACAACAACAAAATAACAATATTAATGAAACTATGTTTAAAAAATGTGCATCCAATTTGGCACAAATACATTTGCCTACGATCTCTGCTGGAAACACTAAATCTTCTAAAATAAAATACACAGCAGTTAAACTACGCGAACGGATTATTGCACCGTCTTGTTTTTACGAAAACTTTGTAGTTACTCGTTCACTATCTATTTTAGTATATATTTCCTTTCAAGTACGGTGCTGATATAAGTCTTTCTCTTCAAGTGGTCCTTGCAAACCCTTATGAAATATTTTTCTCATCCACCAGAAACTCCATCTCGAAAATATATTAGCGGTTGAGTAGGGATTCTTTGGGCGTTCAATTTTTCTTCTAGTCCGATTCATGTTAAATTTCTTTATTTACAGTTACGTTTGGTTATGATAAACCAAAAATGTAGTAATAAATTCGAAGTTCAAGAAATGAAGATAACCGACACGAGCACCACTCAATATGGTAAATGCAACAAAAAATTTTACAAACAGAAATTATTTTCAAATAATTCCTTATGCAAATGATGCAAATTTGTTATATTATTCTGTTTAATGAATTATTATTATTTAGACATATTGAATTAAGAGAATGTTTTTATTTAATTTGTATGTTTCGTATTTTTTTTCATAGTAATGAAAAATTTTTATTGTGATCAGAATAAAAAAAACACTAAACAAAAACTAATGTTATACAAAATAGATAATAAAAAAAATAATTACTAAAGCTTTTACGCACGTGTGCAAATGTAAACAAAAGAAACTTTTTATAGATGTTAATGATTGGGTTTAATAAAACTAAAAACTTTTTTTAAATGTAATATGCTCTTTAAACATTCTGCACATATATAAGTATTTTGAGAAATGTGACAACATTGCATTTATGATGAAATCCATCAAATTATGTTTGTGTATGTTTATGAGAGAACAAATAGTAGAATGAATAAAAATTAAGCAAGAAAATATATTTTCTACAGTATAAGATAAATACATACGTAGAAACACACATATATATGATACATATGCATACAGAGAAAAATCACGGAAAAGTAAATAAAGTTTCGGAAAGTAAATTTATAGAAGACAAAAAAAAACAAAAAAAAAACATTTAAAAATATTAGCTACAAAAAAAATAAATTTAAAAGCGACGACAAAAAATTAAATTATATTTAATAATCAAAACTAAGTTTTGTTTTATATTACGCGTACCTTATCTAAAAGTTGCAGAAAGTAATTTGGCTCCAGCCAGCAGCTTCAGCAAAAATTCACTCAAGTTGAGACGAAGAAGACGTAATAGCGCTGACGATTTACGAAGAAGACAACAAAAGCGAGGAACAGTTAAAACCTCATAAAAAAACAATATGAAAAACCGACAATATATAATCGAACGTACGAACGAAAGACAAGACGTCAAACTTTCTTTAGCTATTTTACTTGAGTTTATTTCTTTTAAATATTTTTTGCATTTACTTATTTATTAAATTTTTTTTAAATTCTGTTTTTAATAAACTTCGGAAAGTTAAAAATTTACCGAAACGTCTTGTTAAACACTTTAACGACGACGACGACGACGACGACGACATGGAATCAACCAGGCAAAATTTGTAGCAGATGTTTACTTGTTTCTCCTTTACTTGCTTTTATTTTTTATATTTTTTGCTTTTTCTTAATACAACAATATTATTTTTCATATGTTTTTGGCTTTATGCCTTTAAACAAATTTCACAAATTGTATGGTCACTTTTTTGTCTCACTGGCACATATGCGCAAGAATATGTACATACATGCAGCAGAAGCATGTATGAGAAAATAAAAAAAAAATTGCTGTTTAACTTGCATTCTCACATTCGAAAAATATATAAATGAAAATTTTAATATTAATTTTTATTTATTAATAAACAAATTAAACTTGTATATTTATACTCCAAATATTACTTTTAATGTTCGAATGTTATAGAAACAAACTTTAATTGTATGAATTTTGTTATTTTCTGTACGTTTCTAGCAGTTTTATACACTGAACATACCGAAAAAAGAGTTTGTCAGCTGCAAGTTTTATTAGCGGCAAATTGCTATATATAATAAAATCACAAAATTTTAATTTTATTTTGGAATATAAAAACAATAATTATTGTTAAATAAACTCAAATTTATTTATGTTTTAACTATTTATTTTTAAATATTCACACACAATTTTCAATTTTCGCTGAAAATTTTTCCGTACACTACAGATCGCGACCGTATTGTTCAAACGCTGTAAACGTAATAAAACTGAAACACTGAGAAGTCGTGTATATAAATCAGTTTGTGTGGATTGTATTAGCAGACTTGTATGCAATACAATCCACAATGCTCTTCTCACCAATTGTTTAGTATAGTAACTGTATGATTTATATGCGTTCTTTCTCTTTCGAATAACAAATAAAATGTTATGCAGAAGTTTTACAGTTTATAAAACTGCACAATGAATGTGGATTGTGGAAATGCACTTTAATTGATATATTTTTCGGCTTATTAGTTTTTTTAAATATTTAAATTTTATATAACATGTATAAATATAAATTATTTAAATTATTTAAATTATTTAAATTATTTAAATTATTTAAATAATTTTTTTTAAATTTTTTTACAATTTTATGAATTAAATCATTTTTAATTGCAGTTTATTAATATACGTAAATAGTAAAACCCGCAAAGCAGGAAAATGAATTTTTACTTAATAAAATTCAATTAACTCAAAAATATATTATATATTAATTATATATCAGCAAAACTAATGTAATAATTTAATAAAATTAAAAATTATAGCAATTTACATAGAAAATAACTTTCATATATAGAAAATAATTATTTTAAAGACATTTTTGACACTGATTTAAATGAATTTCTAGAGTATTCCGATGAATTTCGTCGAAATAAAAATTAAATGAACTCATAAAAGAATTTTTTAGCCGGTAAATTTGTGTAATTATTTACTATTATTAATTTATTAAGAAAAAAAAAATCTTTTTTTCTGCAAACTTAATCCTTAAATTAATTCGCAAATAATTTTATTATAAAAAAAGAATTAAATGAACCACTAAAAAGGTTTGATTCATGCATCAAATATATATGTATGTACTTTAGATAAAGTTTTTAAAGTCATTCTAAAATCAATTTTTTTTTTTTTTTGCTAAGGAAGCTATGTAAATATATAATAATATTTTATAGTATATCTAGATATCGTATAGGCTAATGTGCTTCTGATGTCGCAATTTTTGGCTGCACGTTCAAAAATTTTGTTTTACATGCAGTTCATTTACATGTACATGCGTACATTTTTAAATGCATTGGATTTCAATAATTTACTGCAGGCTTTTAGTTAACAAAGCATATAAGTTTTGATTTATTTTGTTTGAGGTAGCTCTGAAATTAACAAATAATAATTTAAGATTCAAAATAGTAATTCTTTGAGGAAATTGGCTACTTCTGCTAACAGAAAGGGAAGATAAAAAGAAAATTTGCAAACATCGCTTGCACAACAATTTTTGTTGAATGTTTTATATTTTTATTGTTTGCTTTATATGTTTATTGTTAATTTTATAATTGTATTGTTTGTTTATTATGTATTTTAATTGTATATTTAAAATTTTTATTGTAATTTTTATTTTTTTTGAATGTTTTATATGTTTATTGGTTGTTTTATATATTTATTGTGTATTTTATAATTCTATTGTTTGTTTATTGAGTGTTTTGTTTTTTAATTGTAATTTTAATATTTTTATTTTTTTGTTATGTTTCTTGCGTAGTAGTTGCTTTTATTATATATTTTTATTGTTGTATTTTATGATTTTATGATTTTATGATTTTATGCTTTTTTTAAGTATTTTATGTACGGATTTTATGGTTTATACGGATTTTATGGATTTATTACTTTCGTTATCGACAGTGTAAGTAACATCTAGATTATCGACGCTGTCGGTAATGATTGCTGAAACAGTAAAAGGAATTTTTATTTTATTCATAATTAACATATCGGTGCAGATTTTTTTTTAACAGTGTGAAGTATAAGAATTATAGCTGTAATGAAAATAGTGTTTGTGATCTGTTAGTTTAACATGTGTTGTTAGTAAATTGGAGCATTCGCAAGAAGTTTTTATAAATAATAAATTTAATCCAGAGAACTTTTTTTCAAGTTCACGCACCAAAATAATTTGTATCTTTTGGAAAGTTTTTTGTTGTGGAATTGGTACATAAATTATAACAGCCTACAACAACAAAATAACAATATTAATGAAACTATGTTTAAAAAATGTGCATACCTTTTTAGTACCGAATTCAATTTCAAGGGCTCGAGTTATGTGCAAATCTCTCAAATAAGGTTTTAAGTCTACAACAACAAAATAACAATATTAATGAAACTATGTTTAAAAAATGTGCATCCAATTTGGCACAAATACATTTGCCTACGATCTCTGCTGGAAACACTAAATCTTCTAAAATAAAATACACAGCAGTTAAACTACGCGAACGGATTATTGCACCGTCTTGTTTTTACGAAAACTTTGTAGTTACTCGTTCACTATCTAAGTCTTTACGGTGCTGATATAAGTCTTCTTCTTCAAGTG
>NW_024033744.1:0-7201 GCF_002237135.1 Teleopsis dalmanni | reverse complement strand
TGTTTTACATTTAATTTATAATTTTAATTTACATATTTTTTTTTATAATTTCAATTTTTATATTTATTTTTATATATATTATATTTTATTTAATTTAATTTTTTTTTTTTTGGTATATTTTAATAACAAATTTTCCGTAGGTGCACAATGCAATTAATATTTAAAATAAAATATTCATTGTAATTTAATGTTTGGTTATTTATATATTTTTGTTAGCCCAAGGTTATTAATATATTAATTCTTCTTAATAACGTTTTGGAAATTAAAAAATTTTACCTAGGTAGAAAATACAAATATTTAAAATAAAAGAAACAATTCATTCATATTTGCAAAGCATCGCATGCTAACGACAAAACATAAATGCATTTAAACGATGTTTACGCTTCCATTTCTCAAAGTAAATGAAGTTTTGTATGCCGATCAAATCCGACTGTATATGCAAAAACACGAGCGTGTTTGAAGAAATATCAAATTTTTTTGATTTTCGTCAACACATTTCTTAAAATTTCAAATGCTACTATTACACAAACAAATTTTTAATTTCACAAAGTAGGAGAAAAGTAGGAGAAAAAAATCTCATGTGAGAGCGATTTTTTAGTATATTTGTTGTTTTATCTGGGGTGTGTTTAAAAAATTGTTGAAAAATTGTTTGTGTAATGGCAAGTGCGCGTTGACAACGACCGATGCTGTCTATGTGAGCAATGCTCTATTTTAGAAATGCATTTACCACAATGGAGTGGCCGTGCAAGCAATAAAATAAGTATTTATTGCGATTGTTTAAAAATTTATTTAATTTTGAAATAATTTTCTACAATTTCTAACGAAATTCAATATATATTAAATAAATTTTTGAATATTATATTTCTTAAAGTGAACAATGCTATATACTCAGTAATTTATTTCTGAAAATAAGTAAAATAAATTGTAATAACACTTTCTATATGTGTAATACTGAATTACTATTATAAAAATTAATGATTTCTATTTTTCAGTATACAATTCTTTTGCATAATGCTGCATGCAATAGTATATAAATTGTATATATTAATGTCATATAACTTTAAATTTCATTACATAATATACCCAATTTATAAATATTTTTTTTTTTCAATAAGCTATTAACATGGAAAACATCATTAACATAATAGGTCTGTTCCACGAGCTACACATAGTAAACCATGAGTAAAACAGAAGTAAAGTACAAACTCAGAGCGTAACACAAATAAAGTGCCAGATTATGCTCTTTACACAAATTTTCATGGAACAGCTTTGTGTAAAGTCTGGTGAAAACAGCTGTTTTTGAAAAACAAAACAGTAGAAATAGAAATTGAAAAATAACAGACAAACACATTTTGAAAACCAAAGAAACAAAACAACAAGCCAAATATTTTTAAATACTATTTAAAATTAATTTATTTAAAGTTAAATTTTGTTTCAATAAAGTGAATTAGAGTGCTGTTATATAAATTTATTATAAAAAATTATACAGCTGTCTAAAACGTTGTTTTAATATACCAAATGCATTTTCTATTAGTATTCGAACTGACCCCAATTTTCTATTGAAATTCTTTTGTGCACCAGTAAGACGCCAGTAGATAGTATTCTGTAAACGTAAGAGATTTTAATAAATCTCATTTCTTTTTCCAAAGAACTTACCTCCACACTTCGATGGTAGTCGCATATAAATAGGAGAGTTTTGTAAGACCCAACTGTCATGACAGGAGCCTGGGTGTCCGACGAATATGCTAATAAATTTTCTGTTTTCATCACAGATGGCTTGCAAGCATAATGAAATATTTCCTTTTCTGTCCTTTCCTTTTCCGTAGGCAGGTTGCCATCTAGGCAACCTGCAAAGTAACATGTATTAATATATATGCAGCGTTAATATGCACATAAATCCTTACCTATTACTTTTGAAAAATTGCATAAGCTTCGGAAAAATGTACTTGCTTCTTCCTTTTTTGATGTGCTAAGCCATGCAATTATATCCGGACACATGTTGCTAAAGAAAGTTCTCATCCTTCTTATAACTCGGTTTACTGACGATAAAGGAAGATTAAAGCGATCTGATAAATCTCTAAAACAGCATGCTTCGTGACCAGCAAACTATAAAAAACAGCAACGTGAGCTTCTGAAGAAATGTTCAGCTCACTTACTCGCAGTGCAATAAAGTCGGTACTATTTTGAAATTTTATAGTCAAAGAATTAAAAAGGCTCCGCGAAATGCGGAAATGAGTTTTGAATTCCTTGTCGTCATATTTGTAAACAACATCTTGTATATAATTTTTTATACACACACGTTTTCTTTTTTTTTTATGTAATATCGAATACACCAATTCTACATTATCGTCAGAGTCACTATCTCGAAGTGTATTAACTACGTTATATTCTGGTTGTGTTGTGTTACTTAAATCACTTAATAAAATATTTATTATGTTTTTATCCATTTCAATATTTATTTATTACAGTTGTTACAATTAAAAATGCAGAATTTTTTAATATTCACAAATGCCGCGCAAACAAACAATACAAAAATTTGAATTCAAACCATAACAGCTGATTTACACATAAACACAAATTTTACTTCATATAAAATGCATGAGTAAACTCTGTGTAACATTTTCAAATTTCGACAGGGATGTTACGCTCTCTCAGATGCTCTCATTTACTCACAAATTTGTTCGTGGAACGCACTTGTGTATACACAGTGTTACTCAAAGTTACTATGTGTAGCTCGTGGAACAGACCTAATATAATACTGAATTTAATTTCAAAACATTTTTTTTCAAAACCCTTCAGAACTATTTTCCGCACAACAAAAATATATAAATAGCTAAGAAAACTGTATAAATAATTGTGTAACATATTCAATTACAATCAAAAAAACTCTTTGAATAATTATATGATATTGTAAATAATTCCATTTAATATAATTATATTCAAATTATATGTAATGTATGCTTATATTCATTTATGAGTATTTATATATCTGCTTAAATAAAAACTTGTACAGTAAGTAGTTGAAAAAAAGTTATGCAGCAGCCCTGAAAGAGCATGAAAGAGCGTAAAAGTGGCATAATTGTGGTGTAATCACACTTATTTAATACGTGTGACAAAAATGTTATAAAAAAAGAAGATTTTATATCAGAAAACATCTTTTATAGACTGGAAACTCCGCCTACCTCTATCAAAACTAAGAGAAATTGCTTAAGAAAATTCATTTTTTGTAATATTTTTGTCACATGTATTAAATAAGTGTGATTACACCACATTATGCCACTTTTACACTCTTTTACTACTTATTGTACAAGCTTTTATTTAGGCAGATATATAAACACTCGTAGCTAAATGTAAATATATATTACATATAATTTAATTATTATTAAATTATATAGGTTTAATTAACATTTACGAATAATTATGGAAAATGTTGTTTTGATTGCAATTGCGTATGTTACGCAATTATTTATTCACTTTTCTAAGCAATCGCAAATAAATACTAATTTTGACCATGTGCGGGTTCGAGTAAATTGAAGTAAAGTAAATAGAAATTTCCTAGGGATTTTTTTTGCTTAGCACTTATGAAAATATTTATTTATTTATATTTTGAACTTATTTATTATTTTTGGTTAAAAGTTTTCTGTTATATACTTTATTGATTTAACGTTAACTATATCTTACAATTGAATAACAATAATAAATATAAATATGATCTATGCAGCATGGCACGCTAACTTATTTAAATCACACGACGACAACAACAACACACGTATCTTTCCTTTTTTCGCCTCTCTTCATACGGTGTTGCCATGCTTGAATATATTACAGTTCTCCCCCATCAAATAGTCCCGTAATCTTTTTGGCCGTTGCCTTTGTTGGTACGGTCTCTTTTATCTTCTTCTTCTAATGACCTATCTACTTGAGGGTCTGTTAGGATGTGTTCATTTTATGAATGACCTGCACTTAGTTGGATGCCTTGCTCTTCCGGTTGTGCCACTGGAGTTACTGCCAATGGAGTTATATTGGATTCCAAACTTCTCGGTGTCACCGAAACTCGCTTAGGCAACTGGTCAATATGTCTCGATAATATATTACTATTTGATTGAATTTTGTAGTGCCGATCTCCTGTTGATTGTATAGTCCCTGGCATCCACTTTTCACCTCTTTCGAAATTTCGGCACCAAACCGGCCTGTGAACTGGTTTTGTTTGTTTAGAATACTGATCAGAATTTAGCTGCTTCTGAGTGTTGTCATCACTGGCGTGCAAATGATTTAACTATGTTTTCAACTTCCTTCCCATCAAGATTTCCGCTGAACTCGAATTTGAATTTGCATTAGGAGTTATAAGCAGATGCAAAGGTATGTTTGTCAAATTCTTATTGATGTCTGAAGACTGCATTTTCTTAAGGTAATTCTTGATGGTTTGTACAAACCTTTCTGCTTGCCCGTTTGATGATGGATGATACGGTGCCGTACGTATGTGCTTTATACCGTTAGGTTTTAAATATTTCTAAAATTCATTATCAAACACAATGGTGTCTAGTATTCCGTGTGTTGCAAAAATTTCCCTCATTAACTCGATAGTCCTGATCGTATTTATTATACTGGTTATTTTTACCTCTACTCACTTGCTATGAGCATCTAAGACTTTTAAAAAATTTATACCCAAAAAGGGTTCCCCATAATCAATATGTAACCGTGACCATGGTCTTAGCGTTGCTGGCCATGGTTTACTTGCTACTATAGGAGGATTCTTTTTGTTACATGCACACTCTTCACAACGTCTGGCTAACATTTCTATATCAATTGGACACCAAAAATAGCTTCGCGCAACTGCTTTCATTGCCGACATGCCCTGATAAACTTCATGTAACATGTCAAGTATTCTGGGACGTAGTATCGCTGGTATTTTTACTGCTAGTTCCTGATTTTGTTCACAAACGGATTAACCATTTGGGTTGACTGTATCTTTCCTTCTCCAATTATTTGTTGCCAGCTTTTCGCTTTTTTTTATGTGAGCTCTCTCAATATGTCCACGCTATTTGCAATAATAACATTCCGCGTCTTTAAATTTGCACTGATCTGACTGATGATTTCCTTAACAACGATAACAGTTTCGCATATGGACTATTAGAGCACGAATATGTTTTACCTTGTTGTTTGAAATTTTATTCAAACCTGGCAGGCTGGCTGATGTTTTAAGTTCCGTCGCATTTTTTGTGCTGTTTCTGATGCAATAGCTTTCTTTTGCGCTATTTTTGATGTTAACTGTGTAAGGATGGAATTTTGTACAAATTTCTGCCATATATAAACTTATGGACATGTAATTACAATAAATAAAGAAATATATTTAATTAATAATTACATAGTTTATTTACTATTTATATATTTCCTTTATTGATTATTAATTAATATTCTTAAAATTAATTTTTATTAAAACAGAAAATATAAATATTAAAAATCACCACCTTTCATTCATGAGTTGAATGAACCAGTTTTTCAACATAGCAGCGAACACTCACACACACATTGAGCACAAGACCAGCCAAGCTCACGGCAGAGACGTCACTTTGCAACGAAATGCAAGCAGTTAGGTCATAGACTAAAATCATTACATAATTGTAGTTACAACGCCGCACGGCATTTTGATGCCATAGGCTAGAATCATTGTATTAGTATAGTTTATAACGCCGCACGGCATTTTGATGCCATAGGCTAGAATTTTTGTATCATAGAATATAACGTCGCCGGAATTTTGATGCCATTGCCTACAAACTATTGTAACCGCCTAGAATTATAACAACATAGACTAGACAGTTTATTACTTTTTTGCGTTTATAATATCATTAGCCAAAAAGAAAAATTCCATTTGTTCCATATACGTCTGCCATTTTCCTGACGCCACGTTAAATTGGCTTAAATCTCCGAAATTCTTCGCCATCATTTATCATTGCTTGCACGGCCATTCCATTATGGTAAATGCGTTTTTATAATAGAGCATTGCCTAAAAAGTTTTCATTCTTACTAAAGTGGGATATATCCAATGCTATATGTTTGTAGACAAGATATGCGTGCTACCAAATTGCACCGTGTATATTCAAGTTTGCATACTAAATTTCGGTCTGAGACATGTATTAGGTAAAATTAAAACTTTTCAATTATTTGTTAAGTCTGCACACGTGTCTCCTTGTGTATATCGGAATCTGAAGAATTTAAGAATTTTGGTGAGCGTCGGACGAGCAATGATCGCGGAAAAAAATTGTAAAATAATTGAAAAAGTTGTAGACGTTTATTTTCTTTAAAATAAGCAAATTTGAAAAAAAGTGCAGCAAACAATTATTAAAGAAGTTCATATATTTTAAAAATTATTTTATGCTAAAAACAATTTTTAGGTAAGTTTTTATATTTTAAAAATTATTTTCTGAATACAAATATTAAAATGCAATATTTTGTAATGAACCTTTTCTGGCGGTTCGTTGGGATAGCTCAGCCTTGTCCAAGGTCCTCACAAGAAATTTGTTTTGTTGCAACTCTGAATTCTGAAGGACTGAATTGAAAGCAAACACGATATAATACAAGCACACCTGACTGTTAAAGCTACGTGTGATGTATTACAGGTCGTAGACAACACGCCCTTCCGTGTACACTGTTAAAGCGTCCAGGGGTCAGAGACGTTAGGTTACTGTTAAAGCAACCTATCGCTTCCGACACTATGGTATAGACACACGTGACTGTTCCAGCTACGTGTGTTACACCACGTGCAGCCTAGGTTCAGTAACTTTTGAAGCCCTGAATCTCGCTCTTCTTTTCAACCTTTAATTCAATCCTTCAACCCTATTTGCGATAGCTACCTACAGATTTACCTTTAACCACTCGTCACTTATGAACATTCACCTGTATTCTTGGGAGTTAATAGCCAAACGCCTTTACATACAAAATATTTCCAATCAACAAAATTATACTCAATGTATTTAATTTTATACAATTTGTAAATATATATTTATTATTTTTCTTTCAGTATTGACATTAGCTATTTAAAAAAAAAATTATTTTTCCAAAAAAAAAATATATCGCTTTATAAAATTTAGTTTTAAACAACTCAAGCACAATTCATGATATTTTACGTGCTATATTATTAAAATTTAAATTCTTTTGTTTTACAATTTACTTTGTCTTAGTTCTTGTATTTAAGTGATTTTCT
>NW_024033743.1:0-7202 GCF_002237135.1 Teleopsis dalmanni | reverse complement strand
AGTTTTATGTATACCCAGCACTCTGCAAACTTCCCTAAAAATGGTCGATTCAAAGTTCCGTCCCTGATCCGAATGAAGCTCCAAAGGCACGCCATATCGCGCAACCCAATTATCCAAGTAAACATTGGCGATCACGCTAGCTTCTTGATTAGGAACAGGATACACCTCTGGCCATTTACTAAAATAATCCATCACAACCAACACATACCTATTTCCTCCACTGCTCAAGGGAAAAGGCCCAGCGATATCCATCGCAACTCGTTCAAACGGAGCCCCTATATTGTACTGTTGCATTTCACCGTGACTCCTCCTACCTGGTCCTTTCGAAGATACACATGGAACACATTTCCTTATAAAGTCCGCAACAGAGTCCCAACAACCGACCCAGTAAAAACGTTTTTTAATCTTTTCCACAGTTTTTGTTACACCCAAATGACCTCCACTAAATGTACTGTGATACTCAGAGATTATTTCATTGATACGGGACTTGGGCACTACTAGTAGACTGTTAGTCGATTTACCATCCTCACTCTCCCAAGATCGATATAAACAACCTTCCTTAAGGTGTAAACTATGCCATTGCGCCCAGTACGCCTTGCATATAGGACCCTCACTCGCCATTTGCTGCCATTCCGGTCGGATTCCCTGTTCTTTCCCCTGAATTACCTTTACAAGGTCTGTATCGTCCAGTTGCGCCTTCCGTACTTGTTCACTGGACCAGGACTCTTCTGGAAGAACATTTACAAGACAAACATCTACCATGTGTTCCTTGCTTTCAGCCCGTGAGCACTGTTTACACTCCGTATCACAAGGACGACGTGACAACGCATCAGCATTCCCATGATAGCTTCCCTTACGATGTTCAATAGTAAAATCATAGCTCTGGAGGCGTTCAATCCATCGTGCTAGCTGGCCTTCCGGATCCTTAAATCGTAACAACCATCTAAGTGCCGCATGATCAGTTCGGAGAAGAAATGTCTGACCGTACAAATATTTATGGAAATGCTTCACGCATTCCACTATTGCAAGTAGCTCCCTCCTCGTGACACAATAATTCGCCTCCTGTCTTGATAAGATCCTGCTGTGATATGCTATAACCTTTTCCTCGCCATCAACTAACTGCGACAGAACCCCACCAATTCCACAGCCACTTGCATCCGTATCCAACACAAACGTTTTTCCAGGTATTGGATAAGCAAGAACCGGTGCCGAACAAAGCCTCTCCTTGAGCTGTCTGAAAGCCTCATCTTCTACCTTACCCCATACGAAAGGTTGCTTCCCTCTAGTTAACAAATGTAAACTGCTAGCCACATTGGCGAAACCAGGCACGAAACGTCGGTAATAAGTACAAAACCCTAAAAAACTCCTCAATTCATGTAGGTTTCTTGGCCGCGGCCACTCCTTCACCACCACAATCTTTTCGATATCTGTATGCACGCCTTCTGCGGTTACCCTGTGTCCAAGATATTTCACTTCACGTTGAAAAAGTGAGCACTTCTTCAAATTTAACTTCAAACCTGCAGCGTCCAGTCGCTCAAATACTTCCTTCAACTTCCTCAAGTGATCATCAAAATCATTTCCCATAACAATTATGTCATCAAGGTAAACTAAACATGTCTTCCAGTGCAAACCTTTTAAAACTCGCTCCATGAGACGCTCAAAAGTGGCAGGTGCATTGCAGAGACCAAACGGCATAACAGTAAATTGCCAAAGCCCATCACCAATGCTAAATGCAGTCTTTTCCTTATGTTCCTCCTCAAGTTCCACTTGCCAATAACCGCTTCGTAAATCAAGTGTTGAAAACCATTGCGCACCAGTTAACGTATCGATGGTATCATCAATCCTGGGCAATGGATAGCTGTCCTTCTTGGTCACATCATTCAACTTGCGATAATCTACGCAAAATCTGGTGCTTCCATCTTTCTTCTTCACTAACACCACTGGCGAACTCCATGGACTCGCTGACGCTTCAATAACACCCTCCTTCTGCATTCCAACCACTAAATCGGCCACTTCATCTCTCTTTGCAAAAGGAACCCTTCGTGGTGGCTGTCGTATAGGTTTGGAATTTCCGGTATCAATTCCATGTTTTATAATAGCAGTTCTCCCTTTAGCTGCTAAAATGGACCAATGGTTGCGTATCATCTGCAACGCCTTGCCTTTCTGGCATAAGGTGAGTTCTTTAGTCCAATTTTGTATCTGTGATACTACTTCTTCTTCCTCCACAGGTGCTTTTGTTTCCGTAACTCCCGACCTTCCACCACAATCAGTAACCACTGCAACTTCCTCACACTGACAAATTACCGCACCTTTCTTTATAGATTTTGGTACCCCAGATAGATTCATAATCCGTATTGGTATACTGCCATCGTCATTCGGATGCACCAAAGTTCGTGCAAGTACGATATTATCGACTCCGACATTTTCCATGGCTTCTACAATCCAGCATCTGTTCGTCCTATTATTCGCGTCTAGTGTTCCCCATACAATCGCTTCTGAATTTGCCGGTATTCTCTGTCGCCGATTCAATCGAACCTGTCTCACCCTATCGCAATGCTCACTGTCAGTATTTAATGGACATTCCATTACAGCGCTCCGTAGGATACGTTGTCCTAAGTCCAACGTAATTCCATGGGCAATCATAAAATCTACGCCAATTATGACATCATCAATAATATCAGCAACAATGAATTCATGTTGCAGCTCACAGTCACCTATGGTAATAAGTTTAGTGACCCTTCCAAGTATCGGTGCAACCTCACCCGTCGCAGTCCGGAGTTTAGCGCCAGGTAATGACTCATATTTCCCTGCCACTCTGCTCTTTATTATTGAATGAGATGCACCTGTGTCTAAAGTCAAAATGTACATCTCATCGTTGATTTTGCCTTGGATAGTTAAACTGTTGAACATTCGTTTCATTTGTGAGATGAGGATGGGGGGGCGCCCCGCTGTGAGAACCAGTCCACGCCCCTTCGAACTGGCTCGTTTCGGTTTAACGAAGACCTATCCATCACTTCGTCCACCCCGATTCCTTGGCCTTGATGTGCCTTTTCAGTCGGGGAACTCGATCGACTGCGCTTACGACGTAAACGGCATTCACGTGCCATATGTCCAGTTTTGCCACAAGCAAAACATTTGCCGCTGAACTTATTATCATTTTTCGTCAAAGCAACTTTTAACTGACGCATTACTTCAACCAAATCCTCCGCTTCAGTTTCTGCTTTTCGAACCTTTGCTATGGGTCGACACATCAAACCGGCGGCCTCGTACGTTAACGCACTGCCAACTGTTTCAGCGTAAGTTAGCTTTGGAAACATTACCACCTGCCGCCTGGTTTCTGGATCACGTATGCCATCAATAAAAACATCAATTTTATTTTTTTCAATGAAGTCACTAGAACTGCCAATATACGCTAAATTGCATAAACGTTCGATATCCGCGGAATATTCCTGAAGACTCTCGCCAACCCGTTGTACTCTTGCCTTCAGTTCTACTCTGCGTAGCGGTGACATAAAATCGCTGCCATACCTACGCTTTAATAAACCAATTAACTCGTGGTAATTTTTACGTGCCTCATCAGGAATCTGTTGTAGCACCTCTGCCGCACTGCCCTTTAATGCCACAATCAGCGCTGCCGTCTTCTCATCTTCACCCCACCGATTTGCAACAGCAGTTGTCTCGAACTGCAACTGGAAGACTTCAAACGTTGCGGTTCCATCAAACACCGGTGGTTTTAATTTTACTTCCCCAGTCTGGCGAATACTCGCTAACGAATGACGATTCGACGACAAATCATCTAATCGATTTTCTAACTGATATACCTTCTTATTTAACTCTTGGAAATTCTGGTTCGTTTCATCAACCCTTTTCGACAACTTTTCTTGCGCATCTGCTGTTATCTCGGCAAGTTGGCTCAACCCTTTTTTTAAATCTTTGAGTTCACATGAAGTCTGCTCTGCATTTTCCTTCATCTGCTGCATCATCTTCATCATAAGCTCCATCATTTCACTATTACCCACCTGTTTAACTTCTCCCGCTACAATTATCTCTTCAGGGAATTCTTTCACTTCCGCATTTATACCGCTCGCCTCTAAAGCCTCACGCAGCCTTACTTGCAACTCCGTCTTAACACCACCTGTGCTAAGCCCCAGCTTCTCCAGTTGCCGCTTTAATTGCACTACGGTTAACTGTCCAAGCTTAACCATTTTATTTATCAGGATCCCACTTCTGACACCAATGTTACGTTTATTCTAACGCTTCGTTCGATAACACTGGATCCTGATAAGTGAATAATGTTAAACTTGTATTAATTATAACCGTTATTTATATTCTGAAAAACACACAACTTTATTCCTTAAAAAAAATAACCAACTATTGTATTCTCCTAAAATTAACCAACTATCTTTAAAAAACTTATTTACTATCTAACTGACATAATTCAAAATTATCTCAGTTAACTTAAATCGAATTGTATCTTCGCAACATTGCCCTCCACCTAAACTTGTTCGTCCCGAACAAGTGTCACCATATCTTCATGACAACGCGCCAACCGTTCCAAATGAACTACTTTCATCTTAGATCTTCGTCGATCTGAATGCTGGATTCTATACACCACGTCATTTATTCTTGTTATAATTTTGTACGGTCCTTCCCACTGTGATTGTAATTTCGGAGACATTCCCTTTTTTCTCTGAGGATTATACAGCCACACCAAGTCTCCCACTTGAAAACCTTTCGAGTTCATCCGTAAATCATACCTGGCTTTCATCCTGTCCCCGGTAATCTGAAGCCGTCTTCTGATGAATCGATGCACCTCATCTAACTGCGCCCGTTTGCCGTCAACATAGTCGCAATATGCTGTTCCACACGGTGGTGTTACCCCGAATTTCAAATCACCTGGTAACCTCACGTCGGTGCCGAAAACAACCCTAGCTGGAGTAGTCGATGTAGACCCGTGCCGTGCAGACCGGTACGCGAGTAAGAACATTGGTATGTGTGTATCCCAATCTTTCTGATTTCTGTCCACGACCTTACGAAGATACTCGTTCAAGGTCCGATTGAAACGCTCCACCATACCATCCGATTGGGGGTGTAAAGGAGTAGTACGAGTTTTATGTATACCCAGCACTCTGCAAACTTCCCTAAAAATGGTCGATTCAAAGTTCCGTCCCTGATCCGAATGAAGCTCCAAAGGCACGCCATATCGCGCAACCCAATTATCCAAGTAAACATTGGCGATCACGCTAGCTTCTTGATTAGGAACAGGATACACCTCTGGCCATTTACTAAAATAATCCATCACAACCAACACATACCTATTTCCTCCACTGCTCAAGGGAAAAGGCCCAGCGATATCCATCGCAACTCGTTCAAACGGAGCCCCTATATTGTACTGTTGCATTTCACCGTGACTCCTCCTACCTGGTCCTTTCGAAGATACACATGGAACACATTTCCTTATAAAGTCCGCAACAGAGTCCCAACAACCGACCCAGTAAAAACGTTTTTTAATCTTTTCCACAGTTTTTGTTACACCCAAATGACCTCCACTAAATGTACTGTGATACTCAGAGATTATTTCATTGATACGGGACTTGGGCACTACTAGTAGACTGTTAGTCGATTTACCATCCTCACTCTCCCAAGATCGATATAAACAACCTTCCTTAAGGTGTAAACTATGCCATTGCGCCCAGTACGCCTTGCATATAGGACCCTCACTCGCCATTTGCTGCCATTCCGGTCGGATTCCCTGTTCTTTCCCCTGAATTACCTTTACAAGGTCTGTATCGTCCAGTTGCGCCTTCCGTACTTGTTCACTGGACCAGGACTCTTCTGGAAGAACATTTACAAGACAAACATCTACCATGTGTTCCTTGCTTTCAGCCCGTGAGCACTGTTTACACTCCGTATCACAAGGACGACGTGACAACGCATCAGCATTCCCATGATAGCTTCCCTTACGATGTTCAATAGTAAAATCATAGCTCTGGAGGCGTTCAATCCATCGTGCTAGCTGGCCTTCCGGATCCTTAAATCGTAACAACCATCTAAGTGCCGCATGATCAGTTCGGAGAAGAAATGTCTGACCGTACAAATATTTATGGAAATGCTTCACGCATTCCACTATTGCAAGTAGCTCCCTCCTCGTGACACAATAATTCGCCTCCTGTCTTGATAAGATCCTGCTGTGATATGCTATAACCTTTTCCTCGCCATCAACTAACTGCGACAGAACCCCACCAATTCCACAGCCACTTGCATCCGTATCCAACACAAACGTTTTTCCAGGTATTGGATAAGCAAGAACCGGTGCCGAACAAAGCCTCTCCTTGAGCTGTCTGAAAGCCTCATCTTCTACCTTACCCCATACGAAAGGTTGCTTCCCTCTAGTTAACAAATGTAAACTGCTAGCCACATTGGCGAAACCAGGCACGAAACGTCGGTAATAAGTACAAAACCCTAAAAAACTCCTCAATTCATGTAGGTTTCTTGGCCGCGGCCACTCCTTCACCACCATAATCTTTTCGATATCTGTATGCACGCCTTCTGCGGTTACCCTGTGTCCAAGATATTTCACTTCACGTTGAAAAAGTGAGCACTTCTTCGAATTTAACTTCAAACCTGCAGCGTCCAGTCGCTCAAATACTTCCTTCAACTTCCTCAAGTGATCATCAAAATCATTTCCCATAACAATTATGTCATCAAGGTAAACTAAACATGTCTTCCAGTGCAAACCTTTTAAAACTCGCTCCATGAGACGCTCAAAAGTGGCAGGTGCATTGCAGAGACCAAACGGCATAACAGTAAATTGCCAAAGCCCATCACCAATGCTAAATGCAGTCTTTTCCTTATGATCCTCCTCAAGTTCCACTTGCCAATAACCGCTTCGTAAATCAAGTGTTGAAAACCATTGCGCACCAGTTAACGTATCGATGGTATCATCAATCCTGGGCAATGGATAGCTGTCCTTCTTGGTCACATCATTCAACTTGCGATAATCTACGCAAAATCTGGTGCTTCCATCTTTCTTCTTCACTTACACCACTGGCGAACTCCATGGACTCGCTGACGCTTCAATAACACCCTCCTTCTGCATTCCAACCACTAAATCGGCCACTTCATCTCTCTTTGCGAAAGGAACCCTTCGTGGTGGCTGTCGTATAGGTTTGGAATTTCCGGTATCAATTCCATGTTTTATA
>NW_024033742.1:0-7206 GCF_002237135.1 Teleopsis dalmanni | reverse complement strand
GCACTAGCACTAGCACTAGCAATAGCACTAGCACTAGCACTAGCACTAGCACTAGCACTAGCACTAGCACTAGCACTAGCACTAGCACTAGCACTAGCACTAGCACTAGCACTAGCACTAGCACTAGCAGTAGCACTAGCACTAGCACTAGCAGTAGCACTAGCATTCATATGTTAAATTTTTTAATAAAAATATAAGTATGTATAAAATTTTATTCTTCCTTAAAGATTAAGTTAAAGTTAAAGTTAATATTGAAGTTAATATTACAGGCAATAGTACTACATAATTAAGCATGTAAAATACAAACACGGATATGCTCAATAACAGTTTTAGTTTAATTTTCCTATTCTGTTCATATTAACTTCACTAGAGAAGAAGAAAAAAGAAACTTTTCTATTTTATTTTATTTAAATTGAAATGAAAAATAAAATAAAATAGCTTTGGAAATTGCTTTAGAGTATTTTCTATTTTCCATTTTCCATTTTTCATATAATATATAGTACGTAGTAAGTAGTACGTATAAGAATAAGAATAAGAATAAGATTAAAATACTGGTAGATGTAGATTTTATGAAACACTTTCTTTGCCAACGATCATACCACGTTGAATACATCGGTTTTCGTCCGCTCACTGAAATTAAGCAGCGTCGGGCGCGGTTAGTACTTAGATGGGGGACCGCTTGGGAACACCGCGTGTTGTTGGCTTCACAACACTTTTTTACTTTTTTACTTTTTTCCTTTTTTTTCCGGTTTTAATTTTTTTTATATTATTTTGTAAATAATAATATTTTTTTTTATACACCTATCTATTATTTATTTATGTAAAACGCAATTATTTAACTAATTTCTGCTGTATACGTGTACTCGCATCATTTTTAATTTTGAATTTTGAATTTTGAATTTTGAAAATCGTAATCGTGTCGTATACGCAATGCACCGTAAGCACAAGTTTTGTTCAGTTCCATATAAAATGTACAATAGGCATGTATGCGAGTGTGAGTGCGAGTGCAAGTGTGAGTACGAGTGCCAGCGTAAATGAAAACCTTAAATGTTAGAAAACTTTTCAAGTAAAATTACTATTTAAGAAGCTTTGCTTATATTCCTTGTCTTCATTGTATAAAATTTAATAAAACAACAATCTATTGATTGCGCCTATTTATTAGCACTAGCACCAGCACTAGCACTAGCACTAGCAGTAGCACTAGCATTCATATGTTAAATTTTTTAATAAAAATATAAGTATATATAATAATTTTATTCTTCCTTAAAGATAAAATTAAAGTTAAAGTTAATATTGAAGTTAATATTACAGGCAATAGTACTACATAATTAAGCATGTAAAATACAAACACGAATATGTTCAATAACAGTTTTAGTTTAATTTTTCTATTCTGTTCATATTAACTTCACTAGAGAAGAAGAAAAAAGAAACTTTTCTATTTTATTTTATTTAAATTGAAATGAAAAATAAAATAAAATAGCTTTGGAAATAGCTTTAGAGTATTTTCTATTTTCCATTTTCCATTTTCCATATTATATATAGTACGTAGTAACTAGTACGTATAAGAATAAGAATAAGAATAAGAATAAGAATAAGAATAAGATTAAAATACTGGTAGATGTAGATTTTTTGAAACGCTTTCTTTGCCAACGACCATACCACGTTGAATACATCGGTTCTCGTCCGATCACCGAAATTAAGCAGCGTCGGGCGCGGTTAGTACTTAGATGGGGGACCGCTTGGGAACACCGCGTGTTGTTGGCTCCACAACACTTTTTTCCTTTTTTTTGCGGTTTTAATTTTTTTTTATTTTATTTTGTTACTAATAATATTTTTCTTTATATCACATATCTATTATTTATTTATATAAAATGCAATTATTTAACTAATTTCTGCTGTATACGTATATTCGCATCATTTTTAATTTTGAAATTGTAATCGTGTCGTATACGAAATGCACGTAAGCTCAAGATTTGTTCAGTTCCATATAAAATGTACAATAGGCATGCATGCGAGTGCGAGTGCAAGTGTGAGTACGAGTGCCAGCGTGAATGAAAACCTTAAATGATAGAAAACTTTTCAAGTAAAATTACTAATTAAGAAGCTTTGCTTATATTCCTTGTCCTTATTGAATAAAATTTAATAAAACAACAATCTATTGATTGCGCCTATTTATTAGCACTAGCACTAGCACTAGCACTAGCACTAGCACTAGCACTAGCACTAGCACTAGCACTAGCACTAGCAATAGCACTAGCACTAGCACTAGCACTAGCACTAGCACTAGCACTAGCACTAGCACTAGCACTAGCACTAGCACTAGCACTAGCACTAGCAGTAGCACTAGCACTAGCACTAGCAGTAGCACTAGCATTCATATGTTAAATTTTTTAATAAAAATATAAGTATGTATAAAATTTTATTCTTCCTTAAAGATTAAGTTAAAGTTAAAGTTAATATTGAAGTTAATATTACAGGCAATAGTACTACATAATTAAGCATGTAAAATACAAACACGGATATGTTCAATAACAGTTTTAGTTTAATTTTCCTATTCTGTTAATATTAACTTCACTAGAGAAGAAGAAAAAAGAAACTTTTCTATTTTATTTTATTTAAATTGAAATGAAAAATAAAATAAAATAGCTTTGGAAATTGCTTTAGAGTATTTTCTATTTTCCATTTTCCATTTTTCATATAATATATATAGTACGTAGTAAGTAGTACGTATAAGAATAAGAATAAGAATAAGATTAAAATACTGGTAGATGTAGATTTTTTGAAACACTTTCTTCGCCAGCGACCATACCACGTTGAATACATCGGTTCTCGTCCGATCACCGAAATTAAGCAGCGTCGGGCGCGGTTAGTACTTAGATGGGGACCGCTTGGGAACACCGCGTGTTGTTGGCATCACAACACTTTTTTACTTTTTTCCTTTTTTTTGCGGTTTTAATTTTTTTTTATTTTATTTTGTTACTAATAATATTTTTCTTTATATCACATATCTATTATTTATTTATATAAAATGCAATTATTTAACTAATTTCTGCTGTATACGTATATTCGCATCATTTTTAATTTTGAAATTGTAATCGTGTCGTATACGCAATGCACCGTAAGCACAAGTTTTGTTCAGTTCCATATAAAATGTACAATAGGCATGCATGCGAGTGCGAGTCCAAGTGTGAGTACGAGTGCCAGCGTGAATGAAAACCTTAAATGATAGAAAACTTTTCAAGTAAAATTACTAATTAAGAAGCTTTGCTTATATTCCTTGTCTTTATTGAATAAAATTTAATAAAACAACAATCTATTGATTGCGCCTATTTATTAGCACTAGCACTAGCACTAGCACTAGCACTAGCACTAGCATTCATATGTTAAATTTTTTAATAAAAATATAAGTATATATAATAATTTTATTCTTCCTTAAAGATAAAATTAAAGTTAAAGTTAATATTGAAGTTAATATTACAGGCAATAGTACTACATAATTAAGCATGTAAAATACAAACACGGATATGCTCAATAACAGTTTTAGTTTAATTTTCCTATTCTGTTCATATTAACTTCACTAGAGAAGAAGAAAAAAGAAACTTTTCTATTTTATTTTATTTAAATTGAAATGAAAAATAAAATAAAATAGCTTTGGAAATTGCTTTAGAGTATTTTCTATTTTCCATTTTCCATTTTTCATATAATATATAGTACGTAGTAAGTAGTACGTATAAGAATAAGAATAAGAATAAGATTAAAATACTGGTAGATGTAGAGTTTTTTTGAAACACTTTCTTTGCCAACGATCATACCACGTTGAATACATCGGTTTTCGTCCGCTCACTGAAATTAAGCAGCGTCGGGCGCGGTTAGTACTTAGATGGGGGACCGCTTGGGAACACCGCGTGTTGTTGGCTTCACAACACTTTTTTACTTTTTTACTTTTTTCCTTTTTTTTCCGGTTTTAATTTTTTTTATATTATTTTGTAAATAATAATATTTTTTTTTATACACCTATCTATTATTTATTTATGTAAAACGCAATTATTTAACTAATTTCTGCTGTATACGTGTACTCGCATCATTTTTAATTTTGAATTTTGAATTTTGAATTTTGAAAATCGTAATCGTGTCGTATACGCAATGCACCGTAAGCACAAGTTTTGTTCAGTTCCATATAAAATGTACAATAGGCATGTATGCGAGTGTGAGTGCGAGTGCAAGTGTGAGTACGAGTGCCAGCGTAAATGAAAACCTTAAATGTTAGAAAACTTTTCAAGTAAAATTACTATTTAAGAAGCTTTGCTTATATTCCTTGTCTTCATTGTATAAAATTTAATAAAACAACAATCTATTGATTGCGCCTATTTATTAGCACTAGCACCAGCACTAGCACTAGCACTAGCAGTAGCACTAGCATTCATATGTTAAATTTTTTAATAAAAATATAAGTATATATAATAATTTTATTCTTCCTTAAAGATAAAATTAAAGTTAAAGTTAATATTGAAGTTAATATTACAGGCAATAGTACTACATAATTAAGCATGTAAAATACAAACACGAATATGTTCAATAACAGTTTTAGTTTAATTTTTCTATTCTGTTCATATTAACTTCACTAGAGAAGAAGAAAAAAGAAACTTTTCTATTTTATTTTATTTAAATTGAAATGAAAAATAAAATAAAATAGCTTTGGAAATAGCTTTAGAGTATTTTCTATTTTCCATTTTCCATTTTCCATATTATATATAGTACGTAGTAAGTAGTACGTATAAGAATAAGAATAAGATTATACATCATACTGGTATATAGTGTAGATTTTTTGGTAAACACTTTCTTTGCCAACGATCATACCACGTTGAATACATCGGTTTTCGTCCGCTCACTGAAATTAAGCAGCGTCGGGCGCGGTTAGTACTTAGATGGGGGACCGCTTGGGAACACCGCGTGTTGTTGGCTTCACAACACTTTTTTACTTTTTTACTTTTTTCCTTTTTTTTCCGGTTTTAATTTTTTTTATATTATTTTGTAAATAATAATATTTTTTTTTATACACCTATCTATTATTTATTTATGTAAAACGCAATTATTTAACTAATTTCTGCTGTATACGTGTACTCGCATCATTTTTAATTTTGAATTTTGAATTTTGAATTTTGAAAATCGTAATCGTGTCGTATACGCAATGCACCGTAAGCACAAGTTTTGTTCAGTTCCATATAAAATGTACAATAGGCATGTATGCGAGTGTGAGTGCGAGTGCAAGTGTGAGTACGAGTGCCAGCGTAAATGAAAACCTTAAATGTTAGAAAACTTTTCAAGTAAAATTACTATTTAAGAAGCTTTGCTTATATTCCTTGTCTTCATTGTATAAAATTTAATAAAACAACAATCTATTGATTGCGCCTATTTATTAGCACTAGCACCAGCACTAGCACTAGCAGTAGCACTAGCATTCATATGTTAAATTTTTTAATAAAAATATAAGTATATATAATAATTTTATTCTTCCTTAAAGATAAAATTAAAGTTAAAGTTAATATTGAAGTTAATATTACAGGCAATAGTACTACATAATTAAGCATGTAAAATACAAACACGGATATGTTCAATAACAGTTTAAGTTTAATTTTTCTATTCTGTTCATATTAACTTCACTAGAGAAGAAGAAAAAAGAAACTTTTCTATTTTATTTTATTTAAATTGAAATGAAAAATAAAATAAAATAGCTTTGAAAATAGCTTTAGAGTATTTTCTATTTTCCATTTTCCATTTTCCATATAATATATAGTACGTAGTAAGTAGTACGTATAAGAATAAGAATAAGAATAAGAATAAGAATAAGAATAAGATTAAAATACTGGTAGATGTAGATTTTGTTGAATACAGCTTTCTTTGCCAGACGACCATTACCACGGTTTGAATACACTCGGTTCCTTCGTCCGATCCACCGTAAATTAGAGCAGCGCTCGGTGCTGCGGTTAGTACTTTAGATGGTGGTCACCTGCTGGGCACCGCGATGTTGTTTGCGCGTCTTACATACACTTTTCTCTCTCTTTGTTCACTCTCTCTTTTTCCTTTTTTTTCCGGTTTTAATTTTTTTTATATTATTTTGTAAATAATAATATTTTTTTTTATACACCTATCTATTATTTATTTATGTAAAACGCAATTATTTAACTAATTTCTGCTGTATACGTGTACTCGCATCATTTTTAATTTTGAATTTTGAATTTTGAATTTTGAAAATCGTAATCGTGTCGTATACGCAATGCACCGTAAGCACAAGTTTTGTTCAGTTCCATATAAAATGTACAATAGGCATGTATGCGAGTGTGAGTGCGAGTGCAAGTGTGAGTACGAGTGCCAGCGTAAATGAAAACCTTAAATGTTAGAAAACTTTTCAAGTAAAATTACTATTTAAGAAGCTTTGCTTATATTCCTTGTCTTCATTGTATAAAATTTAATAAAACAACAATCTATTGATTGCGCCTATTTATTAGCACTAGCACCAGCACTAGCACTAGCACTAGCAGTAGCACTAGCATTCATATGTTAAATTTTTTAATAAAAATATAAGTATATATAATAATTTTATTCTTCCTTAAAGATAAAATTAAAGTTAAAGTTAATATTGAAGTTAATATTACAGGCAATAGTACTACATAATTAAGCATGTAAAATACAAACACGGATATGTTCAATAACAGTTTTAGTTTAATTTTTCTATTCTGTTCATATTAACTTCACTAGAGAAGAAGAAAAAAGAAACTTTTCTATTTTATTTTATTTAAATTGAAATGAAAAATAAAATAAAATAGCTTTGGAAATAGCTTTAGAGTATTTTCTATTTTCCATTTTCCATTTTCCATATAATATATAGTACGTAGTAAGTAGTACGTATAAGAATAAGAATAAGAATAAGAATAAGAATAAGAATAAGAATAAGAATAAGAATAAGAATAAGAATAAGAATAAGAATAAGAATAAGATAAGAATAAGAATAAGAATAAGAATAAGAATAAGAATAAGAATAAGAATAAGAATAAGAATAAGAATAAGAATAAGAATAAGAATAAGAATAAGAATAAGAATAAGAATAAGAATAAGAATGAGAATGAGAATGAGAATAAGAATAAGAATAAGAATAAGAATAAGAATAAGAATAAGAATAAGAATAAGAATAAGAAGGAGAAATAAGAA
>NW_024033741.1:0-7207 GCF_002237135.1 Teleopsis dalmanni | reverse complement strand
AAACTTTTAATAGATGTTAATGATTTGGTTTAATAAAACTAAAAACTTTTTTTAAATGTAATATGCTCTTTAAACATTCTGCACATATATAAGTATTTTGAGAAATGTGACAACATTGCATTTATGATGAAATCCATCAAATTATGTTTGTGTATGTTTATGAGAGAACAAATAGTAGAATGAATAAAAATTAAGCAAGAAAATATATTTTCTACAGTATAAGATAAATACATACGTAGAAACACACATATATATGATACATATGCATACAGAGAAAAATCACGGAAAAGTAAAGTTTCGGAAAGTAAATTTATAGAAGACAAAAAAAAACAAAAAAAAAACATTTAAAAATATTAGCTACAAAAAAAATAAATTTAAAAGCGACGACAAAAAATTAAATTATATTTAATAATCAAAACTAAGTTTTGTTTTATATTACGCGTACCTTATCTAAAAGTTGCAGAAAGTAATTTGGCTCCAGCCAGCAGCTTCAGCAAAAATTCACTCAAGTTGAGACGAAGAAGACGTAATAGCGCTGACGATTTACGAAGAAGACAACAAAAGCGAGGAACAGTTAAAACCTCATAAAAAAACAATATGAAAAACCGACAATATATAATCGAACGTACGAACGAAAGACAAGACGTCAAACTTTCTTTAGCTATTTTACTTGAGTTTATTTCTTTTAAATATTTTTTGCATTTACTTATTTATTAAATTTTTTTTAAATTCTGTTTTTAATAAACTTAGGAAAGTTAAAAATTTACCGAAACGTCTTGTTAAACACTTTAACGACGATGACGACATGGAATCAACCAGGCAAAATTTGTAGCAGATGTTTACTTGTTTCTCCTTTACTTGCTTTTATTTTTTATATTTTTTGCTTTTTCTTAATACAACAATATTATTTTTCATATGTTTTTGGCTTTATGCCTTTAAACAAATTTCACAAATTGTATGGTCACTTTTTTGTCTCACTGGCACATATGCGCAAGAATATGTACATACATATGTACATACATGCAGCAGAAGCATGTATGAGAAAATAAAAAAAAAATTGCTGTTTAACTTGCATTCTCACATTCGAAAAATATATAAATGAAAATTTTAATATTAATTTTTATTTATTAATAAACAAATTAAACTTGTATATTTATACTCCAAATATTACTTTTAATGTTCGAATGTTATAGAAACAAACTTTAATTGTATGAATTTTGTTATTTTCTGTACGTTTCTAGCAGTTTTATACACTGAACATACCGAAAAAAGAGTTTGTCAGCTGCAAGTTTTATTAGCGGCAAATTGTTATATATAATAAAATCACAAAATTTTAATTTTATTTTGGAATATAAAAACAATAATTATTGTTAAATAAACTCAAATTTATTTATGTTTTAACTATTTATTTTTAAATATTCACACACAATTTTCAATTTTCGCTGAAAATTTTTCCGTACACTACAGATCGCGACCGTATTGTTCAAACGCTGTAAACGTAATAAAACTGAAACACTGAGAAGTCGTGTATATAAATCAGTTTGTTTGGATTGTATTAGCAGACTTGTATGCAATACAATCCACAATGCTCTTCTCACCAATTGTTTAGTATAGTAACTGTATGATTTATATGCGTTCCTTCTCTTTCGAATAACAAATAAAATGTTATGCAGAAGTTTTACAGTTTATAAAACTGCACAATGAATGTGGATTGTGGAAATGCACTTTAATTGATATATTTTTCGGCTTATTAGTTTTTTTAAATATTTAAATTTTATATAACATGTATAAATATAAATTATTTAAATTATTTAAATTATTTAAATTATTTAAATTATTTAAATAATTTTTTTTAAATTTTTTTACAATTTTATGAATTAAATCATTTTTAATTGCAGTTTATTAATATACGTAAATAGTAAAACCCGCAAAGCAGGAAAATGAATTTTTACTTAATAAAATTCAATTAACTCAAAAATATATTATATATTAATTATATCAGCAAAACTAATGTAATAATTTAATAAAATTAAAAATTATAGCAATTTACATAGAAAATAACTTTCATATATAGAAAATAATTATTTTAAAGACATTTTTGACACTGATTTAAATGAATTTCTAGAGTATTCCGATGAATTTCGTCGAAATAAAAATTAAATGAACTCATAAAAGAATTTTTTAGCCGGTAAATTTGTGTAATTATTTACTATTATTAATTTATTAAGAAAAAAAAAATCTTTTTTTCTGCAAACTTAATCCTTAAATTAATTCGCAAATAATTTTATTATAAAAAAAGAATTCAATGAACCACTAAAAAGGTTTGATTCATGCATCAAATATATATGTATGTACTTTAGATAAAGTTTTTAAAGTCATTCTAAAATCAATTTTTTTTTTTTTTTGCTAAGGAAGCTATGTAAATATATAATAATATTTTATAGTATATCTAGATATCGTATAGGCTAATGTGCTTCTGATGTCGCAATTTTTGGCTGCACGTTCAAAAATTTTGTTTTACATGCAGTTCATTTACATGTACATGCGTACATTTTTAAATGCATTGGATTTCAATAATTTACTGCAGGCTTTTAGTTAACAAAGCATATAAGTTTTGATTTATTTTGTTTGAGGTAGCTCTGAAATTAACAAATAATAATTTAAGATTCAAAATAGTAATTCTTTGAGGAAATTGGCTACTTCTGCTAACAGAAAGGGAAGATAAAAAGAAAATTTGCAAACATCGCTTGCACAACAAATTAAACAAACTAACAAACACACCATATGTGTGTAGTGTGTAGTGCACGGCCTCAAAAACAAATAACTTGACTTCCAAGACGGTGGCCGCCTAAAATATTTATGTTCTATTCTGTGCAAACAAACAACAGCAAAAACGAAAATCGAAAAACTATATAAAAAAGTTGTTAAATAGAGAAAGAAGGAATAACAGAAACTGAACCGTTTGCTTGCAGTGAGAGAGCAGAGCAAGTGATTTTTGATCAAATTCACATACGAATAAGAGTAAAATGACAAGTGCAAAAAACTGCCGCGCAAAATTTATTTGCATAAAATATTTTTTGTTATATATTTGTTAAGGGGCAAATATATATTATAAGCTTATATATATTTAGTTTATTATAATTGTTTAAAAAAAAATTTGTAATATAAATTACAAATTTTTTATAAATTAATTTATTAGCGAATATATTGTTTTTCGCCCTTTCTCTTTCTCTGTTCCTTCTCTCGTAGTCAGACAACTCTCGCATACACACATCCATTTTCGTTTGGCGCTTCTTGAAATGAAGCAAAGTAAATTTCCAAAGCGAGAATTGAGATTAATATGTCCTCAAGTTTTCCTTTGATTGCAATGCATTCTTCTGTGAAGATTCGGCTAACTTGTTTGCTTTCCTCTAAAAAGTATAATAAAATATTTGAATACGTTTTAAATCTGTAAAATTAAATTTAAGCTAAAATTATTTATTTAGTACCACGAGTTCTACGGCTGGCAAATAATTTCTTCATCACAAACGATACAGAAATAGTTTTAATAAGACACTATTGAAGAGAATACTATTTTCGTACTAAACAAATTTATGTATTCAATCTAACATCAAGTAAAAAATTTACACTTAAATTTAATTGAAATTAAGTTCGTATGACAGTTATTTGATAAAATGTTTTTATAATTGGTGAATATACCCCGCCTACGAAAAAAATAAAAATAAACTAATTTAATTAAATTAATTTACCTTCAGCTCTAGCGCGTTTTTCAAATTCGTCAAATAAACGATTTACTTCATCCATTTCACGGCGTAAACGTCTTAATTGTGGATCATTTGGATCACCCTCACTTAAAAGTTTATCTGCGTCATCATTGAGTGCATGCCGTATCGCTGTACGCTGTTCTGGACCCATTGCAAGAAATTGGTCAAAGTCCCATCCTTTGACAACACGAATTGTAGCAAAAATCATATTTTGACGTAGACGTAAATGTTTTTTTTGCCATAAGCTCACAAAACGATCGAATAACCGTTTAAGTCGTTCAGCAGCATCAATTGCCTCTTGGTCAGGAGGAGGCATTAATAAGCAAGCACTAGGAATTGAACCCTCTTGTCCTATTGAATTACGAATTCTCCATTTAACTCAACTAGAGTTATCGAGCAAGATACAAGTTTCTCCCTTTTCAATTTGTAGTTGACCTTGCTGCTTATAAGCACATATTGCTTGTACAGAGCATTGATTATTTACCGGTTGTCGTCTTTTATATATTGGAACAATTGTTTGAGCCCGATGGGTCAAATTAGCAACAGTTTCACTAAAAGCATTCAATTCTTCACGTAAATCCTGCATACCACGTAATAAAGCTTCACCTTGATCAAGACCAAAATCCGATTGAGAATATTTGCTATTTAAAATGTCATCACGCTTCACGAGTCATTGCTCGGCATATTTTATTTCAGCAAAAAATTGATGATATTCGGTAGCATGCTTTAAGTGGACTTCAAGACACAGTGTCAACTGAAGCAGCCAAGCCCATTGTTGTTGTAGTACGGCAACCCTCTCAGAGTCCCGGTACAGTTGCTGACAGAAGTCAAAATCAAACCAAGCGAAACAGACTTCGTAAAGTTACTGTGCAGAAACTTAGGTAATGTACGAACTCAACCTGGACTGCGACACGGTCAACAACCAGTCTTAGTACCCAGCGAGCTGTCAGAGAGCAAGTATGTATTCCTACGCATCGATCGCGTTCCGACACCCTTAGAACAACTTTACGAGGGCCCTTATTAGATTATTTATTATTATGAAATTTAAATCAATAAAACAAATCCATAAAGAAAATGTGTGAATTTTATGTTAAATTGAGTGTCAAATTTGATCAAGTGAATATTTTTTTATACAATATTAAATTTAACCGACACGAGCACCTCTCAATATGGTAAATGCAACAAAAATTTTTTAAATCGTGAATAAACGAGTAAAAAATAGCGAATTGCACAAAAAGCTTTACAATTATTTTTGGAATTTACAACAAAACTTTATAGACATGTACCGTTAATTACTCGTACTCGTTCTCGTATTCGTACAAACAGAAATTATTTTCAAAATAATTCCTTATGCAATCATGCAAAAATTGTTATATTATTCTGTTTAATGAATTATATTTATTTAGACATATTGAATTAATTCTGCAGTTATTTGCTACACTCATAAATTTGATGAATTGTTACCAATATATATGAGCTAACAATTCAGTCTTGGCAATTGAAGCGTAAACGAAACATTGGACCACTTATGTTTAAACAGCAAAAAACACAAAGTGCAAAAAAAAAGATTTAATGAAAATTAAGTGTTATTTAACACTTACTTTGTGTCATGGTCGTTTTGTAGATTCTTATCCAAATGCACCTTTATAATTTGGGTGCCATCCAATTTGGCACAAATACGTTTGCCTACGATCTCTGCTGGAAACACTAAATCTTCTAAAATAAAATACACAGCAGTTAAACTACGCGAACGGATTATTGCACCGTCTTGTTTTTACGAAAACTTTGTAATTACTCGTTCACTATCTAAGTCTTTACGATGCTGATATAACTCCTCTTCCTCTTCAAGTGGTCCTTGCAAACCCATATGAAATATTTTTCTCATCCACCAGAAACTCCATCACGAAAATATATTAGCGGTTGAGTAGGGATTCTTTGGGCGTTCAATTTTTCTTCTAGTCCGATTCATGTTAAATTTCTTTATTTACAGTTACGTTTGGTTATGATAAACCAAAAATGTAGTAATAAATTCGAAGTTCAAGAAATGAAGATAACCGACACGAGCACCACTCAATATGATAAATGCAACAAAAATTTTTTAAATCGTGAATAATAGTAAATAGCAATGCAAAAAATTTACAATATTTTTTCAATGTTATAACAAAACTTTATAGACAATGTACGGTAAAATTACGCGTACTCGTTCTCGTATTCGTACAACAGAAATTATTTTCAAATAATTCCTTATGCAAATCATGCAAAATTGTTATATTATTCTGTTTAATGAATTATTATTATATAGACATATTGAATTAATTGCTGCAAGTTAATTGCTAGACTCATTAAATTTGATGAATGTTACCAATATATGAAGCGTAAACGAAACATTGGACCACTAATTTTAAACAGCAAAAAACACAAGTGCAAAAAAGATTTAATGAAATAAGTGTTATTTAACACTTACTTTGTGCTTCAGCTTGGTCGTTTTGAGATTCTTATCCAAATGCACCTTTATAATTTGGGTGCCATCCAATTTGGCACAAATACGTTTGCCTACGATCTCTGCTGGAAACACTAAATCTTCTAAAATAAAATACACAGCAGTTAAACTACGCGAACGGATTATTGCACCGTCTTGTTTTTACGAAAACTTTGTAATTACTCGTTCACTATCTAAGTCTTTACGATGCTGATATAACTCCTCTTCCTCTTCAAGTGGTCCTTGCAAACCCATATGAAATATTTTTCTCATCCACCAGAAACTCCATCACGAAAATATATTAGCGGTTGAGTAGGGATTCTTTGGGCGTTCAATTTTTCTTCTAGTCCGATTCATGTTAAATTTCTTTATTTACAGTTACGTTTGGTTATGATAAACCAAAAATGTAGTAATAAATTCGAAGTTCAAGAAATGAAGATAACCGACACGAGCACCACTCAATATGATAAATGCAACAAAAATTTTTTAAATCGTGAATAATAGTAAATAGCAATGCAAAAAATTTACAATATTTTTTCAATGTTATAACAAAACTTTATAGACAATGTACGGTAAAATTACGCGTACTCGTTCTCGTATTCGTACAACAGAAATTATTTTCAAATAATTCCTTATGCAAATCATGCAAAATTGTTATATTATTCTGTTTAATGAATTATTATTATATAGACATATTGAATTAATTGCTGCAAGTTAATTGCTAGACTCATTAAATTTGATGAATGTTACCAATATATGAAGCGTAAACGAAACATTGGACCACTAATTTTAAACAGCAAAAAACACAAGTGCAAAAAAGATTTAATGAAATAAGTGTTATTTAACACTTACTTTGTGCTCAATGGTCGTTTGTAGATTCTTATCCAAATGCAACTTTATAATTTGGGTGCCATCCAATTTGGCACGAATACGTTTGCCTACGATATCTGCTGGAAACACTAAA
>NW_024033740.1:0-7207 GCF_002237135.1 Teleopsis dalmanni | reverse complement strand
TCAAATTATTTCATATAACTAATCAACAAAAAGATCAATGAGTAACATTATGTACTTTAAACGAAAAATAATATTACTAATTGGTTTTTTTCTACAATTAGTTTCAGCTTGAATATATGTAGATTGAATTTTGCGGTTATTAATGAATAATTGCTATATATATACTACACATATACTATATACGATGAACATAATATATTACTAATTTTGTCAAACTACTGTCGATTTAGTAGATTTTGTTTATAACTAAAACTAATTTATTAAAGTATTTTAAAGATCAATTTTAAGGTTTGAAAGCCAGCTGTCAACTGACAGTAACCTTAAAAGTAATTCTTATTTCTATACGTAAAAGGTCGTAAAATTTATTTTAAAATCTGCTTTACAATAGATTTAAGACTGACTGCACAGCACTCAGTCTTAAATCTACACTGTTATATATATCTTAAAAAATAATAACCATTTACATTTCTATTTATAAGCAAAAAAAATTAATGTTTTTAATAGCTCAATCGGCTTTCTGTAACCATTAAACAAAATGCTATCTTCTTTTGTTAACAATAATTGGCAACATTTGGCAACACTGGCTACTACCACAAGTTCAGGGTTAGTACCAACACTTTTAAAATAGTCGAGAAGTCATTAAAAATGACGTATGCTTATACAATACATATAACCATCAATGTGAAAAGCACCTTTTACTAGTAGATAAATTACTATTTGAAATATAGATAAAGAAATAAGCATGTCATACGACTCATGCGAAACATAAATTATAAAAATTTACATCAGTTTGTAGCGATCTATAAGTCTTCCACATCAACTACGTAAAATTTTTGATATAATGTTGTTATCATTTAAAATGCAATAAATAATAACCGATGCTCCATACGCATCTAAAGCAATCTTGGGATTGCAAAAATGACTGATATCATAGCTGTATAGTATATTGCCAAACGTACAAAACGGTATTACATCAATATCGCAATTCAATGACCCAATAACTACTTCCTGAACCCATGGTTCCTAGATTAAAACGTAAAGCCGTCATAACAAATTAATATGCTAGCTATAATTCGTTGAAATTTCTTTTATATTATTTTTTTAACATTTTTATTTCTCTTTCATTTTCTACCTCGTTTTAGTGTTATATATTTACACATAGGTATTTTTAAGAGTAGAATACATGTGACAATTTCTGGTAAGATAAATACAATTTCCAACAAAAAGTACAAAAAAATGCATAATGGGAAAGAAAGACTACTTCAAATAGCATAGAATAAGTATAAAGAGGTTTTTCGAACAGTAGTGAACTACAACAACAAACATTTATTTTATATTATTTTAATTAATTTAATTTTTGGCTAACCATACAGCTGTTTCAAGTATTGTTAAATACTCATCAATGATTTTGAAAATAATTCTTAAATTTAATTAATTGTAAATAAATTTTTTTGGGACTGCAAGTACCAGGAATCGAACTCGTGTCCTGCTATATTTGAAGCTCAGAGTCGGCACTCCTTAACCAATTGACCCAAAACCGTACTTGACTTTTATGTTCGCATTTTTTCCTGGAGTTTTATTATTTTGCTGTGAAAGTTTTATTAACAAATTCACTTAACAAATTATTATTAAATAAGTATTGCAATTTGCAATATTTTAGGATCACAACATTTGTTGACATTATAATTTCTTTTTTGTTAATTTATAAATAAAACTTACAAATTTTCATGCATAGAATTATCCATAATTCTCCTTTAATTACTAGTTTTCTAATTGTCACAATATTCACGATATAACAAAACATTTTATTATTTATTTATTTTTTATTTGTTAAGTCTTGTGTAAATTGATAAAAATTAATTTACACTAAAAATAAACTGTCATAATTAATTTCTAATATTTTACAACACAAATATTTGTATACTTTTTCATTAATCAGAGTTTTTCCACCGTAAACCACAAACTCAACCAGCATAAAATTGAAATCATAATTTTAACCAAACAATAAGGCTACAAATTTGTTACTGAAATCAAATGGTTTTTGTGTGATTTTTGGTAAGAAAAATGTGAACATATTGCCACAGCCTTTCAATACCAAAATCAAATAAACGCCATCAAATCAAATCATACCCCGCCCCTTGAAGCCGCATAGCAAAAATGATATTTCCTGCATTACTAAAGTGGTTACTGTTGAGTTATTGTGACTGTTACCGCTGCCGCTGCCGCTGTTGTTACCTTTTATTCAGAGACCAAACATATATAGGAGTCAGTACAGATATATGCGAGGCACTGAGGGCGTCAGAGGCTTTCCTATTTTGTCTAACATAACAAATTTGTCAAGTATGCAGCCTAACCCATGTTTTTGGTGACAAAGTTGTCATTCCATACGTCTGCACTATCAATTTTCCATTTTGCATTCGCCGTTGTTGACAGACAAGTACGAAACAGACCATCAGTCACTGGTTAAGGACAGCACACCGCCGAGTTTAGACAGGAATGAATAATGATTATTTTATTTAATAATATTTTATTTTTTGAACCAAAAATGATAACAAATTTTATAAATGCGCAAAAATTTTAACGAATTCGCAACCACAAATCTGTGTCATTGCATGGAGCAGTGCAAAACCCAGATACGTGCGCTCAAATGGTTCACTTCCAACACTTATAACACTTCCAGCATATAAGCTCATTATTTATTAAATTGTATAAATTGTGTAAATAATATTGATATATGCAGGTTTAGATATACTTACACTATATAATCGAGCTTATTTGAAAAAATCCCTAATTACCACAGCTGCAAATGAGAAACATTCAGTGCTACAAATTGCGTTTCCCCAACGCTCCAACGACTGGTAGAGTCGCATTTGAGCACTAGTGGCTTAACGCCAATGTTACAGTTGACAAGCAATGATATTTTCTGTAATTAATGAATGTACTCACATACTGGGGATTGTTTCAATAGTTTAGCGTTAGTTTTCTGTTATTTTGTTGGGATTTGGGGTTATGAACAGAAAACTTTTATAAATTTATGTGTCAACGAAACTTACCTTTGTTGTTGAAATCAATAGGAAAAGGTCAACAATTCTGGGATTAGTAATAAAGCAGTGATAATTTCAAATAACTCTACATAAGTTATGGAGATATATATTTTTATAACGTAATATGTGGATTTCTATAACCAAATTAGTTAAAAAATCGGAATTATATATGAGAAATCTTCTTATCTATTAATTTCAATTCATATTATATAAAACCGTTGACATTTATACATTGGGTTTTAGTTTACTGATTTTAAACACCTTAATCTATTCTTAAATAAAAAAAGCTTCTATGGTACACAAAGCAACATCGTTGTTGTTACAAATTAACAGTTTTTTGTACATTGTTTTTGCATTGTGTAGAAACTAAGCAGAAGATAGGAAGAAATTAAAGTAAGATTATAACTAAAAACTATTGCAATAATAACGACAGCAAAAGAAAAAAATAATAGTTGGAGACTAAAAGTGTCATTAGGCTTTGAAAGGGTTGGGAGCTATGTCACCACGTCTCTGTATCCATTGAGGATTATTGTGACAAACCCACTTAAGTTCAATAGACACGTAGCAATAAAAAATCCATTTGTATCTCTTGGAGAGATGTTGCCTAATGTTGATAAGTACCGAAGTTTGAGTGTAGCGAGTCTATCACAGTGACACAGAATCTATTTTGGTGCTCCCTCTTCTTCTAAGCTATTAAAAAATTGTTTAGAAAATATCTGTGTGAACATTTTCAAAATTCAAAATTTAATATAGTATAGTGTAGTTTAAAACACTGAGAATTTGTAGTCTTTAAAAATATGTAGTTAGAGTAAAAATTATTACGCGTTATGAACTCTTTTGCATAAGATTTTATTGAAATTTTTCAAATATAATTTATTAAATCTTTTTTTAAAATCTGACATTTGTTTTTATTTAAAATTATGTAAGTTTTCTTTTTTTTTTAAATTATTAAATTATTTATTTGAAATTTTTCATTGCAATGGAACTCTTTTAATAAAATCACAATAACTAATATATTTTGTATTGAACCTCAGGCAAATTACCTCAATAGCATAAATAGATCCTATTAATCGAATAAACCCAAGCCGCGTATGGGCTGAGTCGCTTGATTTAGATATTTAGCCTCTTAGACAAAATATAAACTGGCTAATCTTTTTTGTGTTGAAGATGTACATATATGGAGGTAAGGCACTTCTAATTAATATATTTTTATTGTGAACACATTACTAACATATAGGTTTAAATATCACTTCACCAATTTTATTTATAATATCTCTAATGATACAATGATCCATATCGACGCCCTTCTGGCAGCTGTCATTATCTTCGTTGTAGTGTTGTACAATGTCCGTTTACTACAGATTTAATATATTAAGAGGACTTCAAAATACAAGTACAATTTTAAATTATTTTATTAAATAAATTTGCAATGGAATTAAAAATGTTATTGTTCTTTACACAAAATTTGGAGAAAATTTATTTATTGGAACTTCCATGTCAGCAAATTTCTGTAATTAGTGACAATTGTTTTTGCATTATACATGGTCCAATTTCTTTTTATTTTTGTAAGGATTAAGTGATATTAAATATACTTGTAATATTTAAAGAAAAAATTATTTAAATTTGTTTACAACTTTTTACAACTTTTTTTACTATGAATTTCATATATACACCAGTTGTAAAATATAATTTTTACAAACGAAAACTGATGTAACCTGCACATGTTTTATTTTCTCAATTTCCAGAAACATAAAAATTCTTCATTAAAAAATTTTAAAATTCAGATATTTACATTCAAAGCCTACCCACCTTTTCAGAAACGACTCTGTATTATTTAAGAATTTTATCTATATCCGTCGGTGCTTAAAGTTTGTTTACTTGTCTTATTTTTTTTTTTTGTGTTATGTACTCGTCGTACTACGTAGTACACCACGAACATATTCAGCGTTTGCATTATTTATAAGTACAATTTAATTAAAGCACATATTGAACTTTCCAATAAATGCACTTAATATCCTTGATATACTTACGTATCAAAATATACAATACTCAAATCGAGCATATAGTCGCAAACATAGAGAAAAAGGACTCTTTAAAAATTCAAACAAAAACAGGAAACGAAAAATGATGGAAAATATTTACAATAGGAGTCGTTGAAGGCTCATATATCGAAAGACCAAAATTAATAGTTTAACTTGAATACTTAAAATGTGCACTTTTGTTCTGATTTATATTTATATATATGTATATATTGGTACTCAACTTTAATAGTTGAATCCGGGTTTTGACTCTCAATTTTTGTTGTTTTACGGAAGCAAATTGAATATGTGTGCAACCACAAGGGACTTACATGGGTGAATATAAATCACAGCACGTTTAAAATGAGCACGTAAAATGGAATTTACCTTTAATATGTTACAAACATATTTAATATATATACATATATATATATATATGAGTTTATATAAATGTAAACTCGTATACACTTATATACTTAACTGCGTAAGAGTCAGTCAGCAAATTGGTATATGTGTAATAGGTTACATTTACAGACGTAAGGGAAAATGCTATATTCGTGACCATAGATGCGTGTCATTTTAAAACATATGTGCATTATATAGTATAAAAATACTGGAAATTTAAAGGAAATTATTTGGTATTGCCGGTAATGCTATTACAGTCCTATTAATGGCGTATATGCCATGATGTATGATGTTGGGTGAAAGAAAATAAAGGACAATTGCACCATAAAATTAATGGTAAATGTTAAGTGACTAATATAAGTACATATGTTGATTATTTGCATTATATTTCGATTTTATTTATAATTCCGCTTTTGCTTAATACTATATATTTACATATATATACATATATAGTATTGAAATAACAGTCATATGGTCTACTTGCTTTAAATGTTTAAATATTAATAAAAATAAATGTTATGGCATAGAGTGGATTATAATATGCAAATAAGTATGAAGTATATTTAAAAAGAAAATGTAATAACTGTCAACGAGGGTTGTTTAATAAATACGCCATACTTGGAAAATGTTAAACTCTTAAAGAGTTTTCTGTTAATTTGTATTGTCATAGGCTTAGGTATATGAACGAAATAAGATTTTAAGAAAAATAATAAAGATACAGTATCTTAAATTAATCTGAACACATCAAGAATATTAACAAACAATTACAGATGGATATACTAGATGAGTTTCTTCACAACTATAGAATACGAATATTTATACTTCATAGAATCTACAAGGGTTAGAGTTCCTTTATTTTATAATTGAAAGTCGATAGTTAACAGGAGTATGGTCAATTATGATCTATTTAAACTGCAAAACTTATCATCTTGATATGAATAACCTGTTTAGATTGTCTCTAATTTAGGGCCCTAATATCTGAACAATTTACATACAAACTTTTTAAATGCTGGCTCAGTAAACATGCCGCAGAAAGGTACGAGTTCTATTAAAACTTAATTTAATACACTTAGTTTCGTAAGTTTTTACCTATTTTATTATCATTGGGTTCAGATATACAAAGCTGTTTTACTTCATTCATGCAATCCAACCTGGATGGATCTAGAAGAGAGGACTAGAAAAGGACAGCAGTAAATAAGTAAATAACCTGGATAAGAGATTTTTGTAGCTGTCACCAACTAGGTTTTAGTAATTCATTGCCGAAAAGATTTTAGAGTTTCATGACTATTTCAAATGCGGTCCTATGCATGAAAAGGGGAAACGGACACTAAGAAGAAGATGACTATCCCAACATATAACGGTAAAGAAAATTTTAAGTAAATATTAGTTTCTTAATAATGTATATATTTTGTATATCAGAAGTATTTAAACAAAATTTAGAATTTATGTGTCACTATTATAACAAATATTCATTAGATTCGAAATGTATCATTTAGATATTAGACATAAGTTACATCATAATCATACTTTTTATTATACTTTTTAAACTTTAATAAAAATAAATTCATATTACAGAAGATAACTATATTTTCCAATCCTTATAATTACAACAATGAAGTGAGGAATTATAAGTATAAAAAATATTGACTTTTTTAAGGGACATGCTGTTTATAAAGTATGGGAGTAATAAATGAGCCATAGTTCACAGAAAACAGAGGCTAATTGGAGTGACTATGATAA
>NW_024033739.1:0-7208 GCF_002237135.1 Teleopsis dalmanni | reverse complement strand
TAGTTTAAAATAAATATAAAACACATTACAATATACCTTGTTTGTTTAGTCTCATTAGGATAATCTTGTTTCCATAAGAGAACCTTTGCGGGTGAAATTGATTCAGGAGTTTTTGTTGTTTTTGTTTGAAACTTGCTTTCATGTAGTTTAGAATTTCGTTCAGTATTCTCTTTGACAGCTTTATTTTGTAATGCTTAAAAATATAAATTTTTTTAGCTCATCCTTAGTAATATACAAGTGAAAAACATTTTTTATTACTTTGATTTAATTTAGTTTTCTTGTTAAATGGTGCCACCACTGATGTAATTATGTTATGATCAACATTTTCGTTATTTTCACTACTTGTCGTAGAATCTGAAATAAATATTTTTTGATGGCAAAATACTTTACAAAATATAATTAAATTTACCATTTTCTGAAACAGCATTATACATTTTTTTGGGAAGTGATAAAAGTTTTGCCTTTAGATGTGCCGGACATGGTTTAACTCTTAAGCGATATAACTTTCTAATGTTGGGTTGAAAATAAAATGCTTTATAATAGCTTTGAAGCAAGCGATCACGATTCAAAAATTTTTCTTCTGAGGGTTTAAGGATTATTAACGAACAATCTGTGTGTATCATATCTTGATATATTTGATCAATAACCTCATTATACAAGGTATACTTTTTAAATATTTCTAAACTAACAGGAGGATTATGCTTTTGTAGCTCTGCATTCTTGTCATCGAAGTTAGGTAAAATAAAACTAAAAAAATAAATTTTTAATTTAAATAAAATATTTTCATTCTGTTGAAATCGTTATTAAACCTTTTCAATCTTCGTAATACTTGAATTTTTTCGTTTGAAGTTTTTTCATCCATATAACTGTAAGATATTTAAATAATTTGTATAAATTATATTATATTTACATTGAAATGTTAACATCATACCTATGATGTAGATCATTATCTTTGGATGCCTTAATTTCTAACGCTGGAAAATTTCACATTTTTTAGTACTAAGTAATACAATTAATTAATTAATTAAGTCTAACTCACCTAATGAACATTTTTCCATATTTTTATCTTCTTTCCTGCTTCCTAATTTTGTTTTCTTATTTAAATGTTCCTTCGTATTAGATTTTATAACATCTCTATTACTTACTGTAGGCTCTAAAATAAATATTACTTAATAGTAAGGTTTGTGACAAAATATTTTTATTTACCTTCATGATCTGACGTAATTTCTGGATATTTCAAAAGTTTGTCCTTTAAACGTCCTGGACATGGTTTTATTTTCAATGGAAATATTGTCCGAATAACCGTTTGCATGTAAAATGTTTTGTAGTAACTCCGAAGTAATTTATTATTATCAAATAATTCTTCTTTTGATATATTTGAAATTGGCAACTCATACTCCAACTCCTTTATGCTTTGGCAAATGTTATCAATAACATCATTGTGAAATGTGAACCTTTTAAACGTTTCAAAACTGACTGGAAGGTTGCACACTTTTTCATTTGTTTCTTTGTTATTAGCATCAAAATTTGATATAATGCTATATTTATAAAAAATATCGTTTTAATAAAATAATTTATTTATTTAAATAACTTAAATACCTCTTTAGTCCCAGGATCTTTTCTTCTAATATCTTTTTATCGCTAACGCTGTAATGCACATACATAAATTTTTTATTGTCTAAATGGTCAATAATTTCTCTACTTAATATTTACCTATTTATATTTTTATCTGGAGAACTATCTTGTTTCTTTAAACTTTGTTTTACGCTTTGATGTTCATTATCTTTATTTTCACACAAATGTTTATAATATTCTGGAATTTTAAACAAACGTTGTTTTGTATTTTCATCACAGTCACTAGTGATGCGAACATATTTCATTGGTGCCATACATCGTCGTTGTGGTCTTTTGTAAAAAACGTTATATGTATTTTTTACCCTGCTCATGATTTCTGGTGCCGTGAGATATGTTTCTAAGGCTGTTGAATATTTATCTTTAATATAATCTTTAATTACTTCGATTATGTTTGTATTTTCAATGAACTCGTCGATCGTGACTGGAAAGACTGATCGAGTTTTTAATTCTTCACGGGGTCTGAATCAGAAATAAATAAATTATTTTAGCATTTGTTTATTATTATTAATTCACTTTAACTTACTTTTCTTGCAGACTTATATCCTCCTTTGGTTTTGGACTAGTTTGTGTTTTTTTTGTCTTAATTCGTTTTATATTAGTAATTTTGGTTTGTTTAACATTTTTTCGCTTTCTGGGAGACATTTTTAATTTCACTTTGTATTCAACAATTTAGTTTTGTAATTAAAGTTAAATTCAAATACAATTTTGTAAATGAACTTCGGAATTAGTTCCAAACAAACAGGGTTCATGAAAGAAAAAAAATTTAATAGGTTATTGCTGGTTTTACCAGTTGGTAATAATATCGTAATTTATATAATAATATTGTAAACATATGATGCGAAATATAAAGAACAAATCTAGTTCTTTAATTACAGATTTTCCATACAAAAGTTAACTTTGTTTTGGTCGGGATTAATTTGAAATCTCGTTAGAAATGGTGATTATTTTTCTGTGTTACTCTGTAAATGTCTTTATAATGTAGATTTTTTACGATAATAAAAGATTTGGAAAAGAAATGTCTATTCAAAACAAACATTGAAAATTTGAAAATGGCGAAGTGAGTGAAATTCTTATCAAATTTGTTTAATAATAGTGTTGTATATAATTATAAAACTATTTATAAAACTATATAATTAATTTATATTATAATTTTTTAGTACATAGTTGTTAATCTCGTTTTCTTAATTCTGCAATGTAAACGTAGTATACTATGCTTACATTGTAAAATTAAGAAAACAAGATTAAACGAGTTAATCTGCATTTCTAATATACCCCGTTTACATTATACATTGGAGATTAATTGTGACGGTTTCTCTTGTGTTTTGTTTCATGTGTTTAATAATATTCTATAAATAAAGTATTTTAACACAACTTTGAAGAAAAAATTTTTAATACAAATTAAAAAAAAATTGTTTTATAACAAAAATTTAGCAAATTTTAGTTAAAATTATTTCTAAGATCGTAAAAAAATCTTCGATATTGAGACATTTACAGAGTTGCATAGAGAAATAATCGCCATTTCTAAAGAGATTTAAAATTAATCTTGACAAAAATAAAAATAACTTTTGTACCGAAAATCTGTGATTAAACAACTGGATTAGGACTTTAATCTCGATGTTTGGTTTAATGTACTTTTAATCTCATAATAGGTCTGTTCCACGAGCTACACATAGTAAACCATGAGTAAAACAGAAGTAAAGTACAAACTCAGAGCGTAACACAAATAAAGTGCCAGATTATGCTCTTTACACAAATTTTCATGGAACAGTTTTGTGTAAAGTCTGGTGAAAACAGCTGTTTTTTGAAAAACAAAACAGTAGAAATAGAAATTGAAAAATAACAGAGAAACACATTTTGAAAACCAAATAAACAAAACAACAAGCCAAATATTTTTAAATACTATTTAAAATTAATTTATTTAAAGTTAAATTTTGTTTTAATAAAGTGAGTTAGAGTGCTGTTATATAAATTTATTATAAAAAATTATACAGCTGTCTAAAACGTTGTTTTAATATACCAAATGCATTTTCTATTAGTATTCGACCTGACCCCAATTTTCTATTGAAATTCTTTTGTGGACGAGTAAGACGCCCGTTGTCTTTATATGGCGTAATGATGTGTTGTGTACAGGGGTATGCGGAATCAGCCAGTAGATAGTATTCTGTAAACGTAAGAGGTTTTAATAAATCTCATTTCTTTTTCCAAAGAACTTACCTCCACACTTCGATGGTAGTTGCATATAAATAGGAGAGTTTTGTAAGACCCAACTGTCATGACAGGAGCCTGGATGTCCGATAAATATGCTAATAAATTATCTGTTTTCATCACAGATGGCTTGCAAGCATAATGAAATATTTCCTTTTCTGTCCTTTCCTTTTCCGTAAGTAGTCGTCCTTACGATCTCCAGGAGGATCAATAGTTATAGGAGTGCCATCTAAGCAACCCGCAAAGTAACATGTATTATTATATATGCAGCGTTAATATGCACATAAATCCTTACCTATAACTTTTGAAAAATTGCATAAGCTTTTTTGATGTGCTAGGCCATGCAATTATATCCGGACACATGTTGCTAAAGAAAGTTATCATCCTTCTTATAACTCGGTTTACTGATGATAAAGAGAGATTAAAGCGATCTGATAAATCTCTAAAACAACATGCTTCGTGACTAGCAAACCATAAAAAAACAGCAACGTGAGCTTCTGAAGAAATGTTCAGCTCACTTACTCGCAGTGCAATAAAGTCGGTAATATTTTGAAATTTTATAGCCAAAGAATTAAAAAGACTCCGCGAAATGCGGAAATGAGTTTTGAATTCCTTGTCGTCATATTTGTAAACAACATCTTGTATATAATTTTTTATACACACACGTTTTCTTTTTTTTTTATGTAATATCGAATACACCAATTCTACATCATCGTCAGAGTCACTATCTCGAAGTGTATTAACTACGTTATATTCTGGTTGTGTTGTGTTACTTAAATCACTTAATAAAATATTTATTATGTTTTTATCCATTTCAATATTTATTTATTACAGTTGTTACAATTAAAAATGCAGAATTTTTTAATATTCACACATGCCGCGCAAACAAACAATACAAAAATTTGAATTCAAACCATAAGAGCTGATTTACGCATAAACACAAATTTTACTTCATATAAAATGCATGAGTAAAGTCTGTGTAACATTTTCAAATTTCGACAGGGATGTAACGCTCTCTCAGATGCTCTCATTTACTCACAAATTTGTTCGTGGAACGCACTTGTGTATACACAGTGTTACTCAAAGTTACTATGTGTAGCTCGTGGAACAGACCTAATGTAAACGTAGTATAAGAAAAGTAGTTTACCCAGATCGTGCTGGAATGCTTTCAGATAAAAATAATTATGGGTTTATTTTATTTATATTTCATAGTACGTAGGATATTTATTATATTTATACAATATATCATAAATATATCATATGATATATGTAAGAGAATAAATAGGGCATTTCCACAAATTACTTAAAAAGCTTGTAGTAATGTGGAGAATAATGTGAATAGTAATAGAGATAATTTAGAGATTATATCTGCTTCTATTTAACTGTATAGTTATATAATGGCTAATATAAAACCGATATATATATATATGCTTATTTATAATTTTTCGCAGTGTCAATGTTTACACATTGTTTAGCACTAGCATTTACCCAACATTGTGCAGCAATAATCACCATTCTTTATGTAGAATCTCTTTAAGAATATACTAATGCGCTTAGAGACTTCCAAAGCTTACAGCATATATAAGCTCAATATTTAAAACAAAATATAATATATCCCTAAATATTTTGATATATACTCCCAATAACATAAAAAAATTTAAAATAGTAAATTAATATTAACAATAATAGGTGGCTCTACCAATTACATCACCGTAGCGCACTGTCTCTGCGGAAGTAGTTTGTGTAATAGCCGGTGTAAATCCAATTAATTTTCAAGCAAAGGAACCCCTTAGAGTATACAACAAAAAAATGACCGATTACTATACTCAAGAAATGGCAAGAGATAATTAGGAGCAAACTATCGAAATGTGGCAACAAAGTTGAAACAATAGCACCCAAGGAAGCTAGACTAATACCAAATAGGATCACCTGACTCAAACAGAAATCGGAAGACACAAATTACTATCTCATTCAGATGCTGACTGGGCACGGGAAAGATGGATTTACTCGACATTTATGGTGACGGGGTCTGTGACGACGTAGAGCACATCTTCTTTAACTGTAATAGGTGGCATACATTTAGAGAAGAGATAATAGCACAGATTGGACCAATAAATCCTGAAAATGTAGTGGAAAAAATGAGAGCGAACCCAGAGAGCTGGGGAACGATAGAGTCATATGTGATTCAAGTTCTCAAAACGAAGAAATTAGACCTAGAAAGAAGAACCAATAACTAGAATAACTAATAGTGCATACACCAAGAAAATGCAGTGAAAAAGTGAAGGTCTGGACGCAGATCAAAAATCATATGCGCATTACTTGAAATGCCAACATAAAAGACTCCCGAGGGGGGAAAAGTCGCGCCGAGGGGGTGTTTTAGACCGTATGTTACATATTAACGTTATGGAATCGGGCACAATTTCGACGACAGTCGGTTTGACGATGCATAAAGCATTCCACCTTCTTACCACAAAAAAAAAATATAGAGATATTAAAAATGTTAAAATAATTATTGTACTCACAAGCTATTTCAAAATAATTTCGTTACTAAAATTTCGCTTTACAATATCTACTTTTAAGAATAAATTTTTAATTTATAAAAACAAATTCAAATAAAAAAATAAATTTTTCTATAAAGCTCTAAATATATAACTCGTAGAACAACGTGAACTTAGTTTAAATTATAATGTATAAAATGATATTATGATAAAAAATAATATGTAATTTTGGAGTTATTGACAAAACATTGAAAGTATTGAAAAAAAAATCAGAGTGGCATTGTTACATATTACATAAAACAATAAAATTAAATTAATTAAAAATATTAAAAATTATATACTAAAAAAACACAAGCATATAAGTAATGCAAAAAAATGATACTACGTCATAATTCGCCAACTAAACGATAAGAATTTTGGGCTTGGTTACAATGTTTTTCTAATATAATTTCGGGTTTTTTCAACAATATAAGTATTCATTCTATATTCACTGATCATCTCTGATAAACTGACGGCATTAAGAAGAACTAACTGCAGCCTAACGGTCTTTAAAAGTTAATGAACAAAAAATGTCGTTGATAAAGCGAGTTTTTTCAATGATGTGGTCCAGTATGAATAAAAAGCAAACAAAACATGAAAAGAAGCTGATGCAAAGACGAAGGTAAAGTTTCAGTAAAAAAAAAGAAGAGAATAAATTGGTATATAGCTATATAAATTTCCAGATTATATTTTAAATATCTAATCTTACAAGAATTTTGAACAAACCCCGAGTTACGATTCGGATCTAATCCAAATATATTATATGTTTTAGGATTCTAAAACAGTTTGATTGTCTGATAGTATAATATAAATATGTTCCAATATTCACAT
>NW_024033738.1:0-7212 GCF_002237135.1 Teleopsis dalmanni | reverse complement strand
ATACCAAAACTCAGCTTTTCTTATCGTCGAACTGACGGTCTGCTGCTTTGGTTCTAGTCAACAACTGCCCAGATGCAAATAACCTTGCCTATTTTTAGGGAAATGTACGATCACCTAAGATCGTACACACTACCATACCGAAAAACTGCCAAAAACCCGTGAAATTAAATAAAATAAATATTTAACTCACAACAGCGCCCTCATGAAGGGGTTTTGGCTAGGACTGACTATCCGTGACTCCTTTGCACTTTCGGTGCCGGCTGGAGTATTAACGCAAGAGTGAATTGGTGTTTTTGTAGTTGTGAACATTTTTCTTTGCAATTGGGTCCCAACTTAAAGCCGTTATCTTGGTTTCGTTGTGTAGTTACCCTTATTGTGGTTCCATGATTATCTTTGCAATGCAGGGAGGTCATGCGAGGGTTGACACATAGCCTTATGAGCGCATGTGTTCAGAGCCAAACCGGGAGCTAAGCAGCAGATATTCTTAACTGCCCTACACCCCAACTTAACAGGACGAATCCAAGATCGTTCTTTAAGGCTTGCCAGGTTTTAACGGGACGGAGGCTGATGAAGCATTAGCCTGAAAGCCGTCTGGACCAGATTTCACTCTAGCCCATATTGGTAACAGAATACATCATCCACCAGCCCAAGTCATCATATCCAATCGTTTGCTCCAGTATACCATAATCAGAATCTTACTGGTATCGATCCTGATGCCTTTTCTTATAGGCTTTCCCCATTATCATGTCATCATGTCCAATCGTTTGCTGTTGTCCAGTATGCCGTAATCAGAATCTTACTGGTATCGATCCTGATGTCTTTTCTTATAGGCTTCCTCCATTATCATCTCTCGTATGTGAATTGTGATGCGACAGTCGTCCCTAACATGATATACAGACGCTGCGCATTTCCGACTCCCTCGTTGGTGCATCAATTGCTCTCACATTGGAAGCAGACATTGTGCGCTTACGTATCCCTCGATGCCATCCCGGGATGGTGGACGCTTAGTTAGAGCCGGCATCTACTCGGCTCAGCTTAGGAGCTTCTCAGGGTTTCTGTGACCTTTTAAGCCACACCCTCCGACGCCTAGCTGGATTTTAGTCGCCTCTTACGACAGGCATGCCTTATCGCGGGAATATTCTAACCCCTATCCCGCAGGGTGGGATAGCACAGGGTGGGATAGCACAAATGTGTGTGCACGAATCTGTGTGCACAATCATCGCTTTGTGCGATGTGAAATTTGAAACCGCACAACAAATTTGAGTGCGTGCATTTTTTTTCTTAACACCACAAATGTGCGTGTGCATATTTTAAAAATTATTTCCACTCGCACAGTGCAGTGTGCGATTTTGTGCACCACATTCCGAACTCTGGTATATTGTTCGAACTTTTACGAAGTAGCAGAAATGACAGATATAATAGAAATTCTATATGGTAATTGAAATAAATTGAAAATTGGTCAAAATATTCTTTTTTAATAAATATATTTATGTCAGTAATGTTAAAGTTAAATGAAATTATAGTTTTCATCATGTATTTGAAAAAAATAGTAATTTCATATGATATCTAATTTACCAATTTTTTATTATATATTTATTCATAATGAAGCAATTATTTATTGCATGTCTGCAATATAAAAAAAAACATTCAAATATAGCTAAAGTACTTCAAAAATGTCACATCATTGTTTGGGATGAATGCACAATGTCACATACATAAATATTCATTGGAAGCATTAAATCAAGCACTTAAAAATTCAAATGCCACCAGTAGACTTTTTAGAGGGGCTTTAATTTTATTGGCAGGTGATTTTAGACAAACATTGCCAGTTATTCTACGTTCAACCTATGCTGATGAAATCCATCGACAAAGTGGTAGATGAAAACGAGATTGTGAATTATCTCACTAAGTTTTTAAATTCGCTTGATTTGCCAGGACTACCACCACAGAATTTACTTTTAAAAATTGGTTCACCAATCATTTTATTAAGCAAGCTAAACCCACAAAAATTATGCAATGGAACAACAAGATTAGTTATAAAAAGAATTATGATGAACTTAATTGAATCAACAATATTAATTGGAAAATTCAGAGAGAAAATATATTGCTTCCACGCATACCAATTATACCAACCGATGTTCCAATTCAATTCAAACGATTGCGATTTCCAATTCGTTAAGCATTTGCGATGACAATTAATAAATCTCAAAGTCAAACACTAAAAGTAAGTGGACTGAATTTGGAAAATCCATGTTTTTCGCATGGGCAACTGTATGTTGCATGTTACCATGTTGGAAAAGCTTCTGATCTATATATATACGCTTAAAATGACATAACAAAAAATATTGCTCATGATTTGGCTTTAAGGTAACATTATAGTAGCCCATAATTAAACTGTTAATATAATATTAAAATGTAGTGCTTTACATTTGAAATGTAGTGCTTATAAGGATATGAAATAACATGAAAATATTTGTAACATAAGTAATGCGTGTGAGCTTTTTGCAGTTTCAAAAAAAAATTCAAAATAATTTTCGCATTAAATGCTAAAAGTTAAGTAGACATATACGGACACTACTAACATTGCTCAGGCTTTATTCTTAAAATTATGCGGTTTAATTCTACACACTGATTGCTTCTTACACGGTTAAACCTGACAATCTCTTTATCTACACAGATATTGGAATAACAACAAATTACAACTCCTTGTAATCAGCAAGGAAAAATAATTGCAAGGGCAGACAACGTTCGCCGGGTTAGCTAGTGATATTATAATAATTACTAATTATAATTAATTAATTCATAATCATAAATTTAATAATTAAAAAAAACACAAATTTAGACATAATCTAATTACAGATAAAATCATATTATTTGCATACAAATTGTACGCGCACACATTACTTACAATTTTGCATAACTACCCAGCGGGAATCGATTCCCTCAGCGCTGAATGGTAATGCCTAGCGCTGATTATTCAAAGGAAACTTCTTATTACTTTAACACGTGCATGTCATTGTGGGCAAGGTAATCGTTCGATTACTTTTCAAATTTGTAATGCAACATTTCAGCGCTGACATGCTCGTTTACCTTTACGAATTTTTAATGCAACATTTCAGCGCTGACATGTTAGCTTACTTTTACAAATTTGTAATGCAACATATCAGCGCTGATATGTTCGCTTACCTTTTCAATTTTACCTATGCTATTGATTTTTAAATAAAATACTAAAAATTTTTTGGGATAAATTATATTTTATGTTTATGGTTTATAAAATTAAAGTATTAATATTTACATAAAAGAGTATAACATATTTACATATCATATCATTTTAAATTATTTATATATAATTATTTACATGTTAATTTATTTAAATATTATCTTATTTACATATTAAATTATTAACATATTTTCATATTAATTTATTTAAATATTTACTTATTAATATCACTATTAATATGTTTAGCTGTACTGCAGGAAGGTGTTGTTTTCGAACCAAAATTTTGAAAATCATTTTCTATAAAAAAATAAAATATTTTAATAAATGCACGATTTAAATTCCCTTTTTCGTTTATACCTTCTTTTTTAAAGGATAAAAATTCCTCCTTTTTCTTTTTCACCAAATATTTATAATGTCTTACAGTATGCATCTATATAATTCAAAACAAAAATTACAATTATCATTTTAAATATATTTACTTGATTTTGCATAGTTTATTTTAAATTCACAAATTATATTTTATTTATATTTTTGATTTTATTTTGATTTTAAAAATTAAAAATTGTTCACTAATATTACGTACTTTACAAAAATCAAAAGCAGACTAAATGTATACAATGCAGGCAAAACAAGAAATTCTTAATACTCATATGCTTTTCTTCTTCATTCTTTTATAATTTCAACCCCGAAATTGCCTGAGTCGATCACAAATGTCGAAAAGAAAGAAAAATAAAAACGAAGAGCTATTACCTCCTCACTTACTTTTTCAGCGCTGGCATAATGGTGCCGCTGGGTATATTCAATGCACCAACAAAGAAATAATGCGTACACATTCCCTTAAAACAAAAACAAAAATAAAAAATCCATACACATTTACTTATAGCAAAACACAAGCAGCTAACGCATAAGCAAGAACATATGCAAGAGCATATACCCAGCGGCACCATTATGCCAGCGCTGAAAAAGTAAGCGAGGAGGTAATAGCTCTTCGTTTTTATTTTTCTTTCTTTTCGACATTTGTGATCGACATAGGCAATTTCGGGGTTGAAATTATAAAAGAATGAAGAAGAAAAGCATATGAGTATTAAGAATTTCTTGTTTTGCCTACATTGTATACATTTAGTCTGCTTTTGATTTTAGTGAAGTGCGTGCAGTGAACAATTTTTAATTTTTAAAATCAAAATAAAATCAAAAATATAAATAAAATATAATTTGTAATTTAACATAAACTCACTGTAAGTATATGCAAAATTAAGTTAAGATATTTAAAATGATAATTATAATTTTTGTTTTGTATTATATAGATGCATACTGTAAGACATTATAAATGTTTGGTGAAAAAGAAAAAGGAGGAATTTTTATCGTTTAAAAAAGAAGGTATAAATGAAACAGGGAATTTTAATCGTGCATTTATTAAAATATTTTATTCTTTTATAGAAAATTATTTTCAAAATTTTGGTACGAAAACAACACCTTCCTGCAGTACAGCTGAACATATTAATGGTGATATTAATAAGTTAATATTTAAATAAATTAATATGAAAATATGTTAACAATTTAATATGTAAATGAGATAATATTTAAATAAATTAACATGTAAATAATTATATATAAATAATTTAAAATGTAAATAAGTTAATATGATATATAAATATATTATATATTTTTATGTAAATATTAATATTTTGATTTTATAAAAGATAAATATAAAATATAATTCATCCAAAAAAATTTTTAGTATTTTATTTAAAAATCAATAGCATAGGTAAAATTGAAAATTTAAGCGAACATATCAGCGCTGATATGTTGCATTACAAATTCGAAAAGGTAAGCTAACATGTCAGCGCTGATATGTAGCATTACAAATTCGAAAAGGTAAGCGAGCATGTCAGCGCTGATATGTTGCATTACAAATACGAAAAGGTAATCGAACGATTCAGCGCTTGCCCGCAATGACATGCACGTGTTAAAGTAATTAGGAGTTTCCTTTGAATAATCAGCGCTAGGCATTACCATTCAGCGCTGAGAGAATCGATTCCCTCAGCGCTGAAAGTCCCGCTGGGTATGTATTTCAAACGCATAATAGTCAAAAAATCGACTATTAGCAAGCAAGTTTGCGTTTTTTGCTGTTGCTAATGCATATTCTTATTTCATTTTCCTATGCAATGCGTTAGCAATTATGCAGGCAATGCAATTAGTAGCAGCAATTCAAACCCTGTTTGCAACATCTGCGAACACTGTATAAAATTTCGGAATATTGCATGTCACTAAAATGTATTCAAATAAATAAATACCTCGAATTCAAGTATTTCTTTTATTTATTTGTTATAATTTTTACAATTTACACAATTTACAATTTAAAACTCGACAAAGATAAACAAAATCACGTTTTCGCAAACGTTAAGTTAAAAACAAAAATGGCAGCGGCTAAAAGAAGAGAGTTCAATGCGCATATTATATATTTAATTAAAACACATGTTTTTCTTTTTATTTAAAATATTTAGTAGTTTAATATTTTTTAAGATATGGTTTTACAGAACGAATCTTAAGACTAACTTATAACTAACAACTTTGCTTATATTTATAGTGAGGATTCGAAGTATCGAATCCTGATAAGACAATTCGTTGTTTGATTAGGTCGAACAACGATAATAAAATGTAAAACGATGATAAAATATTTAGCATAGGGATAAGATAAGAGAATGTAACTCCTCTACCTCTTGATTCGAGATACTCCTGGATCTCGTTATTATAAATGTAGGTATGTGAGAAGTAAGGAAAGAAAAAACAAAAAAAAAATTCTACAATTCCATACTTTCTTTTAATTTGGTTTAGTTCGATTTCGTCGACCTTATTGTCTTGAATATTATTTACAATTTTTATAAAGATATAACACAATTATAATGATTAATACAATTATTATAACAAATGTAATATTAATTCCATAGGATACCTTTTTGTTAAAATACAATTCTTTTATTTCTTTTATATTTTTAAATTTTTCTAAATGAATATTTTCAAATTCTGGTATTTCTTGCGTTAAGGAGTTATCCAATTGTAATTGATATTTTTCATAGAATTCCTTTTTTTGATTATAATATTCAATGTTTGAAATTTTTATTTGACAGTTTGCAAAATTAATTAAATTATTTTTATTCAAAATTACTTTCCTTTTTGTACAATTTTGGAATAGGCTTAAATTTACAGCATTTTTTATTAATATAGAATCATATTCAATAGGAATAACTTCTGTTACATTGTTTATTTTATATTGGCATGAGTTAGAAAATATACAATTCTTACTTAATTCTAGTTTCTTGAGCAAGGTATTTTCTTTATAATTATATTATTTTCCGCTAATGTTTACTAAATTTAGAGGGTCTTTTAATGTTTGACGTGTGAACATTTTATAGGCTTCTTTTTATAAATTTAGGTTCTTCTTTATGCCTACCGTTCCTATAATTGTTTATAAAACCTTCTTCCCTATTTTCTACATAGTTTTTACGGTTTTGGTTTTGATTAAAAATTGTTCTGTTTTTCATTTAATGTATTCTTTCTTTAATGATACTATGTTCCATCTACTTGTTTTAAACTTCTAATGGTGAAGTTTTTATAGTGATATTGTACGCTACTTGGTGCTAACCCAGATCCTTAATCTGTGTTAGCTTGGTAGCCTATTTTTGTGTGTAAAGTAGTTTGAGCACTTGTATCCCAAACTACTTGCATTTTTTATGTTGATTAGTTTGAGCACTTGAAACCCAAACTAATCGATGCGAGAAAGTAAGAAATGAAAGTTATAATTGGTTTGTATTTCGTTTCTTTTCTCAACTTTATTAAAATTATTTCTTCCATTTATACAAAATTATTCCATAAAACAGCTATTAAATTATGCATTAATTGACAATAAATATTAATGCATAATTCACAAATAAATAAATTTGCCTACGCTGTGCTGACATAATTATAGGCCAACATATTACACACTTTCTTCA
>NW_024033737.1:0-7213 GCF_002237135.1 Teleopsis dalmanni | reverse complement strand
TTTTTTTTTTTTTTTTTTTTTGCGGCAAGGAGGAGTGGAATGCCGACGCACTGACCACAATCCGGCGGCCCGGAAAGTGAGTGTCCGACTTGCACGGACTAAACCAACTCCCCCTCATTCCTAGAGACCTTGTCCTACCCCGGGACTACGTTAGTATTACTTCAAGGTAGGGTCTCTATTAGTCATCTAAGACTTCCATCGGTGTGACCTGCGTCCAGGCCCCGCATCTGCTGCAGGTGATTAACCTTATCCTTCGTCTTTGTGTGATTCATCTGTTTTACTCCAGTTGTCTTCTGTCAAGATCTACTTTTTTCAATCTCAGGATCTTTTCAGCAAACATTTTTACGCGATCCCAGTTTGTTATGTTTCCGATCATTTTTCCCGTTACCGTCCTGGGAGTGAAGGTACCAACTTGCATTGCAAGTGCTTCTCGTTCGGGCAACCACTTATTGCACTCAAAGAATGTGTGTTCTGCGGTATCATCCTCCGCTCCGCAATATATGCAATTTGGTGACTCTACTTTGCGCATGCGATAGAGATAGCTGTTAAAGTATCCATGTCCCGACAGAAACTGAGTGAGGTAGTAGTTAACCTCGCCAAAGTCTCTTGCTAGCCAGGTTTTTAGATCTGGGATAAGCCTTGCAATCCATCGTCCACGGTTATCTGAGTCCCAGCGTTGCTGCCATACTGCAATGGTTCTGCGTCTTACCAACTGCTTGTCGGTGTTGTTGTTTCCCATTCGTTTTGCCTGCCAACATGTTTTTCGCTCTTGAGCCTGTAGGTCAATAGGAATATTTCCAGTAATCACGAGAACCGCTGCTTCTGAAACGGTGCGATACGCTGAACATATCCTTAGAGCTGCTGTTCGCTGCACTGACGCTAACGCTCTTCTTCGGTATTTTGCTTGTAGTGCGTCTGCCCATATTTCGCTTCCGTATAGAAGAATGGAATTTACCGTAGCCATGAGGAGCTGTCTTTTACTCTGTGTGGGTCCCCTTATGTTTGCCATAAGTCTGCTCAATGCTGCTGTAGCTTTGCCCGCTTTAGATGCCGCTTCCTCAATCTGAGCCCAGAATGTTAGTCTGGAGTCCAGTCGAAGGCCTAAATATTTGACTGTTTTTTGCGACATTAAAGTTTTGTCGCATACTCGCATTTCGACTTCTAGCTGTATATGCTTTCTTGTGAGAAAGATCAACTCTGTTTTCTCCGCGGCGAGTTTGAGTCCGTGATCCTCTAACCATTCCTGTGTTCGTATCATTACCATGGTTAGCTTTCGTTGCGCTTCTTCTATATTTCTTGCCTTTATCACTGCTGCAACATCATCTGCAAATGCCACCAGATGTGTATCATCCGGCATTTCCAGCTCTAAGATACCATTGTAATTATCATTCCACAGCTCAGGTCCGAGAACTGATCCTTGCGCTGCTCCTGATGTGATTTGTTTTTCTTTTGGTCCGTCGTGGGTGTCGTAGACTAGCACGCGATTTTTCAAATAACTAGCTATTATATCCATCAGGTAGCGTGGTACTCTAAACTTGTTTTCCAATGTATTGAGAATATCAGCCCATCTTACACTATTGAACGCGTTTCGTACGTCAAGTGTTGCAAGCAAGACAATGTTTCTCGAATAGTGGTTACCAGTCTGTGCAGTCTTTACAGCCGTAACTATATCTTCTATTGCACCTAGCGTGCAGCGTCCTGTCCTGAAACCGTGCTGTCTCGGTGACAAGCCACCTGCTAATTCGATTGCTGTTGTAAGTCGAGGCTTGATCAGTCTTTCAAGGAGTTTTCCAGCGGTGTCGAGCATGCAGAGTGGTCGGTATGCTTCAGCACGTTCTGGGTCGCCTTTACCCTTACTAATTAAAGTTAGTTTCTGTTTCTTCCAAATTTCCGGAAAGTTGCCTTCCATTAAACAAGCATTGTACATTTCTAGTAGTACATGTGGTCGTTCATTTGCGATCACTTTTAGTATCTCAGCCGGTATTCCATCTGGCCCCGGAGCTTTATTATTTTTTAGCGCGCTAGCAGCTGCAAAAAGCTCTTGTAGAGTAAATAGGGGTGGCATTTCTCTCAGGAGATCATCTGATCTACTTGGGAGCACCTCATGTGTCGGGAATAATGTGTCAACTATTTCCTTCATTTTTTCGCTTCCTAGTGATGGGGTGGGTTGTCTGGCACCCAGCTTTTTAGTTACAATCTTGTATCCGGTGCCCCATGGATTGTTGTTTATATCTTCTCTTAGTTCTTCCCACTTCGCCTTTTTGCTTTGTTTTATGGCTTCTTTCAAATTTTTCTTAGCTATTTTAAACAGCACTTTCCAGTCTCTGAGTGCCCCTGAAAACATATCCGACACAAGTGTTATATCTGGAGTTGTGGCTTCACATCCGGGTCTTCTGAATGTTGTAGCGAAACTTAAGTTTGCTACTACAAGCCCCAATCTAGACACCATGTCAAGTACTCGTCGACCGCGTGAGTTTGTCGTCGTGGAACCCCATTCGATTGCTTTAGAGTTGAAGTCCCCTGCAATAATTAGGGAGCCTCCGATTTCTCTAGCCTTATCTTCTATATTATGGAGTTTGTTTTCAAATTCACCAATAGTGTCATTGGGTGTTAGATAGCAGCTAATAACAGTGTAGTCATTTGTCCTCACCCATACAAAACCTTCCCCGCTTCCATTATTCACAGCGTTAAGTGTTCCTTTTGATGGCGTCCAGATAGCTGCGGTTCCAGTGTGGTCCTCATACCATCCTGTGCTACTACTTTTCTTGTATTGCTCGCTTATGATGACGACGTCGATTTTTCGTTCTAGAACTAATTGGGAGAGCAGAGCGTCAGCCGTCTTGCTCCTATGCATATTTGCTTGGAGTATTCTCATATCCTTTTGCTAGCTTCACATTTATGGGAACCCGGTATGTGGTCCACCTTGATGCATCCTTTACTTGCGCAAATGCAGCATTTTGGCGGCCTTGTGCACTCTTTCAGCTTGTGTCCGCTTTCTCCACATCGAATGCATAGGCCTTGACCTTTTCTGTCAGGTCCTTTGCAATTGTATTGAAGATGTCCTGTTTCAAAGCATCTGTAACAGCGTTTTACATCTTGTAAGAGTTTAATTCTGCATCTTACTAAGCCCACACGAATACGTTCCGTCTTTTGTAGTGTTTTAGCTGCTTGGCTTGATATGCATACATAGGCTCTCCGTTGTTCTCTGGTATTTGCACCAGAAATTTTTACATCCATTTGCTCCGTGGGTTCTTGGAGTGCAATTCTTACTGCCGCTCTTACCTCATCATCCGTTGTAAGGCTATCCAAGTCGCGGATTTCTATTTTTGCACGGGGTTTCAATTCAGTTACTTTTGCTACATCTCCCATTGTTCCTTTTAATTCGGCATAAAAGTCGTTTTTTTTACCACCTTTTCCTAGTTCTAAAAGTACAGCCCCACTCTTAGTTTTACGTATGGACCGGATGGCCACCTCTTCATCATCTGGTTTTATCTTCGTTCGGAGGTCCTTAAGGATATCCGCGTATGTGTGTCCTTCGTTTGGTTTGATGAGGACAGCTTCGGGTTTCTCACGGATCCTGGGCTTCTCTTTTCGTTTTGCCGCTTTCTTTGGAGGTGCTTCAGGCTTTTTTGACGTTTTTTGTTTTTTGGCTGTTACCTTTACCCATTTTTCTTCGTTTTTTCCTTCAGCGCCTTCGGTGGGGGCTTCAGATTCTTTCATTTTCAGCTTTTTCTCTGGTGTTTCCGCCACTGGGCTTGTAGCTGTACGTTTTTGTCGCTGCACGGTTTGTGTGTCTACCGCATTGGTATCCCTTCGTGCCTTTTTTTTGCTTCTGCCTTAAGCCAACGACGGTGGTAGTAAGCCATCGTATCGAACTGCGTCGCCAGTTCGTGTACCCCCTCTTTAATGTCCGTCGAGACATTTCTTTGCCGATTTACGGCTTGCTTTATTTTGTTTAAGGCGACTATGCATTTTTCAAATGTCATCGCCTCTTCACTCTTCATTCTCTGGGTAATATCATTTCCCGGTGAAATGAGTACATTTGTTTGTGGTGGCACCTTTGGCGTGCCCTCGTCCATTGCGGACTTCCTTTGGCCATCCTGCAGTGGCACTTTCGGTAACATCTGTGGTGTGTTAATATCATTTCCCACTGAAATGAGTACATTCTTTTGTGGTGGCACCTTTGGCGTGCCCTCGTCCATTGCGGACTTCCTTTGGCCATCCTGCAGTGGCACTTTTGGTAACATCTGTGGTGTGTTTTTGTTTTCTTTATTCATATCGATAGGGTCCAAACTCCTAGCCGCTATCGATGTTCGATTGTATAGTCGCTCGTAACGATCCCCATGGTTATCTATGCAAAGCAGGGAGGCCATGCGAGGGTTGACACAATTCCTTATGGGAGATTGTGTTCAGAGCCAGGATCTGGCGCAAGTCAGGAGTACTCTCAACTGAGCCTATACCACCAACTTAATGGTGACGAGACATCGAACGTACTTGGAGACTTGCCAAGTTTTAAAAGGACGAAGGAAGATGTGGCATTAACCTGGAAGCCATTTCTATGAGATTTCACTCTCATATACTCAGGTAACAGAATACCACATCCGCCAGCCCAAAAATCATCGTTTAAGTAGTTTGTTCCAGTATGCCATAATCAGGATCTTACTGGGCTCAATCCTGATGGGTGTTTAAAACCCTGAATTCATAATCACGTCTATTTGATATGCATTGTCTGTTTCGGTGTGCATATTTTCTGCTTACGTGCCTAGTATAGTTTTCGTTGGGCACGAAAGAACTCCATCGATGGTGCAGATGCTCGCTCTCGGAACAGTGCACTCCCCTGTATCCCTCGATGATGCGCAGCTGTTTAACCACTCTCTGCGCACTTGGATGTCCCTCGTTGCCATCCCGGGATGGTGGACGCTTACTTAGAGCCGGCGTCTACTCGGCTCAGCTCAGGAGCTTCTCAGGGTTTTTGTGACCTTTTACGTCACACCCTCCGACGCCTGGCTGGATTTTAGTCGCCTCGTACGACAGGCATGCCTTACCGCGGGAATATTCTAACCCCTATCCCGCAGGGGGAATAATAATAATAATAATAATAATAATAATAATAATAATAATAATAATAATAATAATAATAATAATAATAATAATAATAATAATAATAATAATAATAATCCGCCCCACGGAATTGGAAGGTACCGTGGGATGCCGAGCTCAGGCAAGCGGACGGGTCCATAGGTTGCGGATAATGGAATGGCCATCAGATATGATGGTTAGCTGCGAATAAGATGAAAATTAAATAAGCAGTCCCGGACAATGAGCGGAGGCTGTCTATGAATGTGATTGGGGTAAACGAAGGGGCTCTTTTATCTCCAAGAAAAGATCACAAGATTCGAATCCAACCTCGACAAGGCGAGCTGACACCGCCTTTGAATAAGTGTCTCCCCCAAAATCTCTAAAACCCTTCTATCTCAACGTCTGTTTTCGCTATTTAGTGCGGCTGGGATTTAAATAAAAAACCTAAAGCGACTGACTCAGAATGGGCGGCTTTTAGGTCAGTGTCTGACTCCATGTTAGGAGCGGCTGGACGATATACCTGGTAGTAGGTATAAAATACCACCCCGTGTACTACGAGGTGTGAACAAATAGTACACAATGCAGTCACAAAATAATGTAAATCTGGGGAGATCGGATAACCCCACCGCGTCGGGATCGCATAACTCTCGCGTGCAGGATTTGGTACCTGGGTCCTGTTCGACAAGTATGCCACAGAACAACAGAAATAGAACACCTTTGCAGTCCGGTGAACAGCATATACATTCCGATATAGCTCTTACCGTGGCTGGCAGACCACGACAGCGCAGAAAATGGACTAATACTATAAATGAAGATTTATTACGCGCCTACTATATAGCTACAAACAATGAAAGAGATATGACAGCATATCGAACTACACTACATACAATATTCGTTGGGCACCATCCGGACTATAATGTATCCGAACAGCGACTAGCAGATCAAGTACGGGTTATTCATAGAAACAATCTTATACCAGAATCAAGACGAAACGCTATCAAAGAATCGGTTGCCGAAGTAAGTAATGATCAATCGACAGAAACTGCAGAAAATGAGCAAGTGCAATTTGAATCAACTAATACTTCTACAAACGTACATGTACCAGGAACACGTAATAATGTAAATACGATAGAAGTGGAAAATGAACAACCACCTCCTGCTTTAAATGTAAATTTAATTGATGTCGATGAAACCACGGATCAGCAGGAAGATGTAAGTAATGAACAAATGAGACTTAGAAGTAGTCAGCATAGCTTAAATGAGATTTTTGAACAACAATTTGACATTTACAGTAACCTTAACCCTCTTTTAAGGCCACGCATTCCGAAAATTAATACTAGTAAGAAGCTAAGTTTTCTTATTGAAACACTTAACAATGATGCGATCCTGACAAAACTGAACAATGTGAGCAATTTGCAAGAATTACATACTATTGTATATGTATCAGCTATAACAATTGCTACTACAATGGGATGCAAGATAGGACAACCCAGAGATGGACCACGAAGAGCTGCAATTTATGGAAATAAGAGTAATACGCTACGAAGAATACAAATTAAAATTGATCATTTAAGAGGAGACTTAGAAAGAATAAATAAGTACATTGAAGGTAATCCTACAAGAAGACTTAAAAACAGGATCAATAAGATATTAAAAACATACAATCTTCACACACGCTACGAAACAAATCACACGAATATTATTAACACAAGAGACACTATAAAACAGAAACTATGTGTACAAGTAGCGAGACAGCGTAAATACAAGTTGTCGAATCAAAGACGAGAAAACAATAGACTCTTTAACAACAACGAAAAGCAATTCTATAGAAAAATACGATCCAATGCCAATACGTCAGACGACGTATATCCAAGTAAGAATAGTGCAGAAAATTACTGGAGTTCACTGTGGTCCAATACACAAAAACATAATGAATCCGCTCTTTGGATTGAAAAAGAGAAAGAGAAATATCAAGAAAAAAAAATGTCAACTTGTTTAATTACATGTGATCAGGTCAAACGAATTATAGCAAAAACACACAACTGGAAATCTCCTGGACCAGATCACATACAAAACTTTTGGTTTAAAAGATTTACTGTAGTCCATCAAAAATTAACTGAACTTTTAAATGAAT
>NW_024033736.1:0-7218 GCF_002237135.1 Teleopsis dalmanni | reverse complement strand
AATTCATTCAAAGTAGGTGAGATGAGAACGCGTTTCATTTTAAAAAGCCTTTTTTTAGAGAATACCATTTAGAAACATTTAAATGCAACAAAACTTGGTTTAATAAGTTCTACAACCGAAACAAATTTTTAACCATTTAAACTCAAAAACAAATGAATTTATAATTTTTCCTAATAAATTAATTTTTAATAAAAAATTTGTTAAAAATATCAAGAAATAATTTGATTTCAATGTACGTTATAATTTAATTCAGAGAAATTTGTGTCTTTTTAGCAAATTTAAAATCGAATTAATCAAAAATTTTTTTTCTACTATTTCGCTGTTTAATAAATAAGTGTAAACACTTAAAACTATATTCTCAAATATTACTCACTCTGATAAATTACATGTGAAGTATATAGATGGAACTTCTATATATTTACACTATTCAAATTAAAAACATTTTTGCAATAAACTCAAAATTACGGCTACACTTAAGCCTTTTTATTTATTAAAAATAAATTTTTTGTAAGTTAAGTTTTTGACAATTAGATGTAAATACCATAAAAATTGTAAAAGTACACAATTAACAAATAACTAAGAACTATGAAGAGAATAATATTTAGATATATTGCAATGTCGTATCTATGTTTGCAAATGTAATTAGAAGATAAATATGAACAAACACATATAACAAATTTTAGGATAATTTAAATAAAGTTAAAATTAAGTTAAGTAAAGATAAAATAATAACAATAATGTATTTCCTATAGTTTATTTTATATATAATTTTATTTTTATGATTTTGTAACAATTTAATACAATTGAATTTAACTCTAAATATTTTGTCACGCTTGCTATTCGTTTTCATGTCTTATTTTATTTATAAAACCATACTTAAGCAGTTTCTTGTTAATGGACATTTTTAGAATTTTGGAAGTTACAACAATAATAAATGTTTTGATTTATGAAATTAAATATTGTATTAGATGAATTTATTACATTGTTTTTTATTTGTTAATATATCAAATAATTCCATATATATTATACATAATCACAACATACACAATATACGCATAAATAGATATAGAAATTATAAACATTATTTCTCTTAATTTTTGTTTTTTAAATTCCTATTTGTGTCAGACATAATTATTTAAATAAAATATTTAATCTGCCATGTTTTGTAATCTCCGTGTAAATATAAGTCGTTTTGTCTTAAAGAAATATTTAGAATATTATGTTTATGAATGCAACTCTGAATTAATATTCTCTTTCATAATTTTTCTCTCCGAACACCGCAGTTGGGGCAAGAAAATTTAAAAACATTGACTGCAGTGAATATTTTTATATTAATAAAATAATTAATAAAACCTGAGAAACAATTTTTGTAAAATAAAATGCTGCCCCCACATCAGCTCTTGCGCTATGCAAAACTACCAGTGGTTAAGAATTTACAAGTGAAGGTAAAAAATTGTAAGGCGAAGTAATGACATAACCTGCAATGAAATTCATATGTGAAATAAAATTCTAAAATAATATGTACTTTTCAGTTAATTGCTCCCGCATTAACAATAAATAGACGTGATTTACATATATCAACAGTAACACGCAAAGTAACACCGCTAAAATCTAACCTACAAACACCATTGGCCGGCATTGGACAATTGAGTTTATTGCGATATGCCAGCAATGCTCCAGTGACCGCAAATATCCCACCTAGCACAAACGTCATGACTGAGGCAACATCAGCTGCAGCTGACAAAACTGTTGTAGATCTAACAAGTTTACCAGAAGCACCGATTGCACCGACTGAAGAATTGGTAACAACAGTTCTCAATGCTGCAGGTGAACCTACGTTTGCATCAATTGGTTTAGGTGGATGGTCACCAGTTGGATTGGTACAAAACTGTATGGAATGGTTACACATAAGTTGTGATATACCATGGTGGGGTGCTATAGCTATAGGTACTGTTGTAGTGCGTACCGTGCTCTTCCCTCTGGTTATAATGGCACAACGAAATGGCGCAAAAATGAACAATAACATGCCACAAATGCAAGTGCTGCAGATGAAAATGTCAGAGGCACGTCAAACTGGTAATGCCATAGATGCAGCACGTTATGCACAAGAAATGATGCTTTTTATGAAAGAAAAAGAATTAAATCCATTGAAGAATTTATTCGTGCCGTTGGCGCAAGCACCTATTTTCATATCATTCTTTATGGGACTTCGTGGCATGGCGAATACTCCAGTAGAGTCATTGCGGGATGGTGGTCTGTTTTGGTTTACAGATTTAACAATAGCTGATCCTACTTTTATGCTGCCAATAATCACAAGCGCAACACTCTATTTAACCATTGAAGTTGGTACTGACAGTGCACGACTATCAGCGGCCAATATGGGTATGATGAAGTATGTATTACGTGCATTGCCCATTGCGATATTTCCATTCACTATGAATTTCCCTGCGGCAATCTTGACATATTGGGCATGTAGTAATTTTATATCACTGGGTCAAGTGGCTTTACTTAAAATACCACAAGTGCGTGATTATTTCAAAATTGATAAAATGATGATACATGCTCCTGGATCGCTACCAGCTAAGAGCAAGGGATTCGTAGGTGGTGTTAAGGAATGTAAGTTGTAAAATAAAATTCAAATTGTTTTACTTTTTACTTAATATTTTTTTATTTTTAGCTTGGCAAAATATGAAAATATCCAAGGAATTAGAAGAACGTCAGCAATTAAACGAAATACGTTTTGCAAAAGCGGGTAAAGGTCCACTAATCAAAACGTATAAATACGATCCAACGAAACCACAACCTACTGCTGTCCAAGCGAAACCAAAAGATGTTTAAAGGCTTATGTGTATTTATAGTTTTTATTTGATAATTTTAAATGTAAATTAGATAGAAACGGTTAAGAAGAATAAAGGAATTTTTTATTTCAATTGTTGACGATAAAACTATATTGTTTATTATTGTAGTTATAACTAAAATATTGTTTCTCACATTTTTCAACTCTTATGCCTTCATTGATATGCACTGATTGATCACTTCGGTAAGATGCTTGTTTTCTAGTGCCGCTGCTACACGTTCCTTGTCTGCCAACTGCTTGTTGACGGCTTGCTCGGAGGCATGTGTACCTGGTGTTATCTCTACAGTTACCTTAAATCTTGCAGGCAATGATCGGAGGAGTTTAACGCGTATGGACAAACCAATTAATGTAGCCATGGAGCAATGTGGTATGGTTGGTGTAAAATTTACATGCACTTCATTATTTTTATCTTGTACGTTTATTAAATCCTCTTGTACGACATGTAATTGTTCCAATGTCAATGGATGTTCTGGATCATTAATGTTGCGTATAAGATCTGGAATGTTAGTAAAAGTTTGTATTTAATTTTTCAAGTAGTTGCAAATTTTTTTTACTTACCAAATATTTCACGTGCATCGAATGGATCAACAACATTTTCATCTTCCTCATTTTCTGTAATTATGCGTTCTTTGCATTTTCCATATACATTGGGATTAATATTTTCTATTTCCGTCGGCATATTTTGCGCTATTATGAAATAACTTCTGCTTCAATGTACTGAATTTTGTCAAGTATTTATAATTTTTTGTTTAATGAATAAAAACAGCTGACTTTGGACACTGTCAAAACACTACAATGACTTTCAAACAGTTCGAAGTCTACAGTTGACAGCTGGCAGAGTTTACAACTATCTATAACAGACAAATCATTTTTAATATATGTAGAATAATAAAAAAAGTTTTATTTACTTTTTGTATTCAAAAAATTACTGTAATTAATATAACATTTGTAAATAAAAGTAGAACAGTTAGAAAAGTTAGAACAATAATTGTCACGTTTAAATTTTTGCAATTTTTATAAAATAGTAATATATGTTCAACAGAATTAAGCTGTAGTTACTGCCATTTGTGACATTTTCTTGAACATTTTTTATATGCCACAGATAAGTTATTGCAATCAGTGTACAGGATTGATAGTTGAAAACGTTTTAATTGATAACAGCTTCTTTAAGTGTTTATTAACTAAGAAAAAAATATGATTGCTGCTTTTCAATGCTGAGTTTAAATTATTTACATTACACAGCAGTTCGGACTATTTAGTCAAAGTGTTTCTACAGATTTTAATAATATTATACACTTCACTTAAGAAAGTACTTACTGATAGCTTCAATTGAAACATCTAATTTTGAAAAAGTTCAATATTCTGGACACAGGTTTGTGCAAGTTTTTATTAGTGTGATCACTATAAAAACGTAAAAACCTTGAACATAGATATCTTAAAAAGTTAGATAAATTGATATAGTACGTAGTGTAAAAACCTGGTCAAAATAGCCGACTATATTAAAATCTATAGTCAAATCAACGTTCTTAGGAAACCGTGGCAAAGTCTCATTAAAATTTTATGTATTTTTATCATATTAATTCTCGAAAATTAATTGGAATTAAAATCTATCTTTTTTCGGTAAAACTATCTATGGCAGACCATTAGTCACTGACAAATTTTGCTCGACAAATTAAAAGGATAAGGAAAGTCTAAGATTGTGGTTACATTGCACGCGAATTTTGTATTGCGTATCCATATGTTTTCTCGTGCGAACATATTTCATTTGGAGGTTACTCTGCTTGCGAAACATTTTCCACGAATAAATATTAGTATGAGAGAGAAATCACTCTGTAACCATTCGCATATGATTAGATTAATTTGATTTGTTCGTACTTGTAAAATTTTTTCAATTCGAAAAAACTAGTGTTGATTATTTGTTCAACTCACTTACATTAAAAAGTAAACGATAAGAATTGAAAAATAGTGTTCAAATGTTTAGTAAAACTGAAATGTTTAATATATAATTAGGTCTGTTCCATGAGCTACTCGTAGTAATTTAGAGTAACACTGTGTATACACAAATGCGTTCCACCAGCAAATTTTCGAGTAAATGAGACCATTTGAGAGAGCGTAAAATCCCTGTTGAAATTTGAAAATGCTAGACAGACTTTACTCATACATTTTATTTCAAGTAAAATTTATGTTGATATGTACATCAGCTGTTTTGGTTTGAATTTAAATTTTTGTATTGTTTATTTACGCAGCACTGGTGTTCTCACCAGATTTTATACAAAGCCGTTCCATGTAAAGAGTGTTATTTAGCACTTTATTTGTGTTACGGTCTCAGTTTGTACTTTACTTATGGTTTACTCGAGTTTTACTACGAGTAGCTGGTGGAACAGACTTATTATTTCAGCAAGTATATTCTAATGACTTACTCTTTCTTTTGTTGCTGCTTCAAAATTGTTGTGGTTAGTTTTAAAATGAATATTTATTTATATTATTTGTATCCAATGGTAAATTTAGGAATTAATTTTTTTTTCAAAATTATTTGTGTAGAATCTTTTAAACGAAAATGGTGATCGATGAACATTTGATCGCCTACATAACACGGCCGTCATTAAAATTGATAAAAATTTCACAATCTAATTTATTTTGTTAATGATTTTTAAAAGTAATTATGTTTTATGATTACATTTGCTTATATATATTATTATATACATTTAATAATTTGAAAAATAAACGTATTATAAAGTTTGTTTAAAAAATGTTTAACACAGCGGCTAACATACTTGTGGAACTTGTGTGTATTCTGTGTATTGCATCTCGTTCAACGAAATTTAGAATTAAGTGTTCAGTGTGATTTTAACTCGATTGTTGTATGGTGTCGGAGTGCCGCTGTAATAGGGAAAAAGTGTTTTTATATATTTTAAATATATTAAAATTGATGCATAAAATCTAAAAAAATAATAATGATTTAAATAAAAAAATAATATTTTAATAACTAAAAAAAAATGTTTACTCTATGAATATAAAAATTTTTTTTTCAAGTTGAAAAGAAAAAACGGTTCTTGTTGAAGTAAAATTGAAAGTGCCGCTATGTTAATACAATAAGAAAATAGCAACAATAAAATGTGTACAGCAAAACTTGTTTTTATAACAATGAATTAATTTAAAGTGGCAAAATTTCTATTTCAAAATAAACAAGAAAAGCATAAATTAAAATTTTTCATGAGACATTCTGAAAACAGTAGCAAGCAGTGTTAGCATCTCGGCATCGCATCCTGCTTTTTATGACCTTTTTCCCTACGTTATTATTCGTTTTTCATTTATTTGCCTTTGCGTTCGTTTTTCGTGCTCCACCCTCAGCGTCCGTCCTTGCAAGGAATAATAATATTGTACAAGAACACAAATTGGAGCAGCAGGGAAAGCAACAAATTTAAATTAACGTACATCGCTGGCGTCTTTGATTATCATTTCACACACGCACATACACACACACACATGCGACAAACTTACAAGTTGCTTGGCATCACACGTACAATGTTTTCCAGTTTGGTTTTATGCAGCGGCATTTTAACCTCTTAACGCGTTGCCCGGTTGTTTGTGTTTTGTGTTTTTAAAAGTGAAAATCTCTTCTTGTTTGTGTCTTACGGAATTTTTAGTATAAAATTGCTACAAACATATGATTTGATTTTGTCGGCGCGGCGTAAACGTCAGAAGAGAAGAGTGCAAAAGGCTTAATCGCTATCCTCGGTTAAAATTCTTGCTCTGTTTTTTTTTTGTTTTGCATTGCACGAACTTCTACAACGTATGTGTGCGTACTTGTGTTTTGGTTACCTGTTAATAGCAAATTACCCCAGCTACAAAATTGTTAACACGAAAATGACAACAAAATCATTGAGCGAATAAGAAACTTTCGATTAAGAAACAAACATGCCATGCCGCACACACAAGGGCAAAGGCAAAGGCAAATAAGAGGCGCATTGTGAAGGAAGGTAGGTAAGTGCATGTAAACTGAGAAGAACGAAGAGTGATGATTCTTCTATTGAAAATCATTAATTATTTTAACTTAATTTTCAATAATTGGATTTAAGTGTTGAAAGAGCATTTTTCTTATGCTATGAATATTAAATAAATTAACTTTAGTCTTTGGAGTGTTTGTGTGTGTGTGATCATGCAAATGTAATAGAATGAGGCTAGCTATTCTATGTTTACATTTGCAGAAAAGTTGGAAATTTAAGTGGGAGTTATTGGAAAATTTTCAAGCAAAATATACAATTAAATTAGTCTCTCTGAAATATATTCTTGCAATGTGCAATATTTATATTTATTATATTTAATATTTAATATAATGTAAATAAATTATAATATATAAG
>NW_024033735.1:0-7219 GCF_002237135.1 Teleopsis dalmanni | reverse complement strand
TAAAGTTTTGTTGTAACATTGAAAAAATATTGTAAATTTTTTGCATTGCTATTTACTGTTATTCACGATTTAAAAAATTTTTGTTGCATTTACCATATTGAGTGGTGCTCGTGTCGGTTATCTTGATTTCTTGAACTTCGAATTTATTACTACATTTTTGGTTTATCATAACCAAACGTAACTGTAAATAAAGAAATTTAACATGAATCGGACTAGAAGAAAAATTGAACGCCCAAAGAATCCCTACTCAACCGCTAATATATTTTCGAGATGGAGTTTCTGGTGGATGAAAAAAATATTTCATAAGGGTTTGCAAGGACCACTTGAAGAGGAAGACTTATATCAGCACCGTAAAGACTTAGATAGTGAACGAGTAACTACAAAGTTTTCGTAAAAACAAGACTGTGCAATAATCCGTTCGCGTAGTTTAACTGCTGTGTATTTTATTTTAGAAGATTTAGTGTTTCCAGCAGAGATCGTAGGCAAACGTATTCGTGCCAAATTGGATGGCACCCAAATTATATATAAAGGTGCATTTGGATAAGAATCTACAAACGACCATTGAGCACAAAGTAAGTGTTAAATAACACTTATTTCATTAAATCTTTTTTTGCGCTTGTGTTTTTTGCTGTTTAAAATTAGTGGTCCAATGTTTCGTTTACGCTTCATTGCTCAAACTGAATTGTAGCTTATTCATATATTGGTAACATTCATCAAATTTAATGAGTGTAGCAATTAACTTGCAGCAATTAATTCAATATGTCTTAATAATAATAATTCATTAAACAGAATAATATAACAATTTTGCATGATTTGCATAAGGATAAGGAATTATTTGAAAATAATTTCTGTTGTACGAATACGAGAACGAGTACGCATAATTACCGTACATTGTCTATAAAGTTTTGTTGTAACATTGAAAAAATATTGTAAATTTTTTGCATTGTTATTTACTGTTATTCACGATTTAAGAAATTTTTGTTGCATTTACCATATTTGAGTGGTGCTCGTGTCGGTTATCTTCATTTCTTGAACTTCGAATTTATTACTACATTTTTGGTTTATCATAATCAAACGTAACTGTAAATAAAGAAATTTAACATCAATCGGACTAGAAGAAAAATTGAACGCCCAAAGAATCCCTACTCAACCGCTAATATATTTTCGAGATGGAGTTTCTGGTGGATGAGAAATATATTTCATAAGGGTTTGCAAGGACCACTTGAAGAGGAAGAGTTATATCAGCACCGTAAAGACTTAGATAGTGAACGAGTAACTACAAAGTTTTCGTAAAAACAAGACGGTGCAATAATCCGTTCGCGTAGTTTAACTGCTGTGTATTTTATTTTAGAAGATTTAGTGTTTTCAGCAGAGATCGTAGGCAAACGTATTCGTGCCAAATTGGATGGCACCCAAATTATATATAAAGGTGCATTTGGATAAGAATTCTACAAAGCCATTGAGACAAAGTAAGTGCTTAAATAACCACTTATTTCATTTACATCTTTTTTTGCGCTTGTGTTTTTTGCTGTTTAAAATTAGTGGTCCAATGTTTCGTTTACGCTTCATTGCTCAAACTGAATTGTAGCTTATTCATATATTGGTAACATTCATCAAATTTAATGAGTGTAGCAATTAACTTGCAGCAATTAATTCAATATGTCTTAATAATAATAATTCATTAAACAGAATAATATAACAATTTTGCATGATTTGCATAAGGATAAGGAATTATTTGAAAATAATTTCTGTTGTACGAATACGAGAACGAGTACGCATAATTACCGTACATTGTCTATAAAGTTTTGTTGTAACATTGAAAAAATATTGTAAATTTTTTGCATTGCTATTTACTGTTATTCACGATTTAAAAAATTTTTGTTGCATTCACCATATTGAGTGGTGCTCGTGTCGGTTATCTTCATTTCTTGAACTTCGAATTTATTACTACATTTTTGGTTTATCATAACCAAACGTAACTGTAAATAAAGAAATTTAACATGAATCGGACTAGAAGAAAAATTGAACGCCCAAAGAATCCCTACTCAACCGGTAATATATTTTCGAGATGGAGTTTCTGGTGGATGAGAAAAATATTTCATAAGGGTTTGCAAGGACCACTTGAAGAGGAAGAGTTATATCAGCACCGTAAAGACTTAGATAGTGAACGAGTAACTACAAAGTTTTCGTAAAAACAAGACGGTGCAATAATCCGTTCGCGTAGTTTAACTGCTGTGTATTTTATTTTAGAAGATTTAGTGTTTCCAGCAGAGATCGTAGGCAAACGTATTCGTGCCAAATTTGATGGCACCCAAATTATAAAGGTGCATTTGGATAAGAATCTACAAACGACCATTGAGCACAAAGTAAGTGTTAAATAACACTTATTTCATTAAATCTTTTTTTGCACTTGTGTTTTTTGCTGTTTAAAATTAGTGGTCCAATGTTTCGTTTACGCTTCATTGCTCAAACTGAATTGTAGCTTATTCATATATTGGTAACATTCATCAAATTTAATGAGTGTAGCAATTAACTTGCAGCAATTAATTCAATATGTCTTAATAATAATAATTCATTAAACAGAATAATATAACAATTTTGCATGATTTGCATAAGGATAAGGAATTATTTGAAAATAATTTCTGTTGTACGAATACGAGAACGAGTACGCATAATTACACCGTCAATTTCTACATAAGTTTTGGTATAACATTGAAAAAAATTGTAAATATTTTGCATTGCTATTACTGTTTATTCCGATTTAAAAAATTTTTGTTGCATTTACCATATTGAGAGGTGCTCGTGTCGGTTAAATTTAATATTGTATAAAAAAATATTCACTTGATCAAATTTGACACTCAATTTAACATAAAATTCACACATTTTCTTTATGGATTTGTTTTATTGATTTAAATTTCATAATAATAAATAATCTAATAAGGGCCCTCGTAAAGTTGTTCTAAGGGTGTCGGAACGCGATCGATGCGTAGGAATACATACTTGCTCTCTGACAGCTCGCTGGGTACTAAGACTGGTTGTTGACCGTGTCGCAGTCCAGGTTGAGTTCGTACATTACCTAAGTTTCTGCACAGTAACTTTACGAAGTCTGTTTCGCTTGGTTTGATTTTGACTTCTGTCAGCAACTGTACCGGGACTCTGAGAGGGTTGCCGTACTACAACAACAATGGGCTTGGCTGCTTCAGTTGACACTGTGTCTTGAAGTCCACTTAAAGCATGCTACCGAATATCATCAATTTTTTGCTGAAATAAAATATGCCGAGCAATGACTCGTGAAGCGTGATGACATTTTAAATAGCAAATATTCTCAATCGGATTTTGGTCTTGATCAAGGTGAAGCTTTATTACGTGGTATGCAGGATTTACGTGAAGAATTGAATGCTTTTAGTGAAACTGTTGCTAATTTGACCCATCGGGCTCAAACAATTGTTCCAATATATAAAAGACGACAACCGGTAAATAATCAATGCTCTGTACAAGCAATATGTGCTTATAAGCAGCAAGGTCAACTACAAATTGAAAAGGGAGAAACTTGTATCTTGCTCGATAACTCTAGTTGAGTTAAATGGAGAATTCGTAATTCAATAGGACAAGAGGGTTCAATTCCTAGTGCTTGCTTATTAATGCCTCCTCCTGACCAAGAGGCAATTGATGCTGCTGAACGACTTAAACGGTTATTCGATCGTTTTGTGAGCTTATGGCAAAAAAAACATTTACGTCTACGTCAAAATATGATTTTTGCTACAATTCGTGTTGTCAAAGGATGGGACTTTGACCAATTTCTTGCAATGGGTCCAGAACAGCGTACAGCGATACGGCATGCACTCAATGATGACGCAGATAAACTTTTAAGTGAGGGTGATCCAAATGATCCACAATTAAGACGTTTACGCCGTGAAATGGATGAAGTAAATCGTTTATTTGACGAATTTGAAAAACGCGCTAGAGCTGAAGGTAAATTAATTTAATTAAATTAGTTTATTTTTATTTTTTTCGTAGGCGGGGTATATTCACCAATTATAAAAACATTTTATCAAATAACTGTCATACGAACTTAATTTCAATTAAATTTAAGTGTAAATTTTTTACTTGATGTTAGATTGAATACATAAATTTGTTTAGTACGAAAATAGTATTCTCTTCAATAGTGTCTTATTAAAACTATTTCTGTATCGTTTGTGATGAAGAAATTATTTGCCAGCCGTAGAACTCGTGGTACTAAATAAATAATTTTAGCTTAAATTTAATTTTACAGATTTAAAACGTATTCAAATATTTTATTATACTTTTTAGAGGAAAGCAAACAAGTTAGCCGAATCTTCACAGAAGAATGCATTGCAATCAAAGGAAAACTTGAGGACATATTAATCTCAATTCTCGCTTTGGAAATTTACTTTGCTTCATTTCAAGAAGCGCCAAACGAAAATGGATGTGTGTATGCGAGAGTTGTCTGACTACGAGAGAAGGAACAGAGAAAGAGAAAGGGCGAAAAACAATATATTCGCTAATAAATTAATTTATAAAAAATTTGTAATTTATATTACAAATTTTTTTTTAAACAATTATAATAAACTAAATATATATAAGCTTATAATATATATTTGCCCCTTAACAAATATATAACAAAAAATATTTTATGCAAATAAATTTTGCGCGGCAGTTTTTTGCACTTGTCATTTTACTCTTATTCGTATGTGAATTTGATCAAAAATCACTTGCTCTGCTCTCTCACTGCAAGCAAACGGTTCAGTTTCTGTTATTCCTTCTTTCTCTATTTAACAACTTTTTTATATAGTTTTTCGATTTTCGTTTTTGCTGTTGTTTGTTTGCACAGAATAGAACATAAATATTTTAGGCGGCCACCGTCTTGGAAGTCAAGTTATTTGTTTTTGAGGCCGTGCACTACACACTACACACATATGGTGTGTTTGTTAGTTTGTTTAATTTGTTGTGCAAGCGATGTTTGCAAATTTTCTTTTTATCTTCCCTTTCTGTTAGCAGAAGTAGCCAATTTCCTCAAAGAATTACTATTTTGAATCTTAAATTATTATTTGTTAATTTCAGAGCTACCTCAAACAAAATAAATCAAAACTTATATGCTTTGTTAACTAAAAGCCTGCAGTAAATTATTGAAATCCAATGCATTTAAAAATGTACGCATGTACATGTAAATGAACTGCATGTAAAACAAAATTTTTGAACGTGCAGCCAAAAATTGCGACATCAGAAGCACATTAGCCTATACGATATCTAGATATACTATAAAATATTATTATATATTTACATAGCTTCCTTAGCAAAAAAAAAAAAAAATTGATTTTAGAATGACTTTAAAAACTTTATCTAAAGTACATACATATATATTTGATGCATGAATCAAACCTTTTTAGTGGTTCATTGAATTCTTTTTTTATAATAAAATTATTTGCGAATTAATTTAAGGATTAAGTTTGCAGAAAAAAAGATTTTTTTTTTCTTAATAAATTAATAATAGTAAATAATTACACAAATTTACCGGCTAAAAAATTCTTTTATGAGTTCATTTAATTTTTATTTCGACGAAATTCATCGGAATACTCTAGAAATTCATTTAAATCAGTGTCAAAAATGTCTTTAAAATAATTATTTTCTATATATGAAAGTTATTTTCTATGTAAATTGCTATAATTTTTAATTTTATTAAATTATTACATTAGTTTTGCTGATATAATTAATATATAATATATTTTTGAGTTAATTGAATTTTATTAAGTAAAAATTCATTTTCCTGCTTTGCGGGTTTTACTATTTACGTATATTAATAAACTGCAATTAAAAATGATTTAATTCATAAAATTGTAAAAAAATTTAAAAAAAATTATTTAAATAATTTAAATAATTTAAATAATTTAAATAATTTAAATAATTTATATTTATACATGTTATATAAAATTTAAATATTTAAAAAAACTAATAAGCCGAAAAATATATCAATTAAAGTGCATTTCCACAATCCACATTCATTGTGCAGTTTTATAAACTGTAAAACTTCTGCATAACATTTTATTTGTTATTCGAAAGAGAAGGAACGCATATAAATCATACAGTTACTATACTAAACAATTGGTGAGAAGAGCATTGTGGATTGTATTGCATACAAGTCTGCTAATACAATCCAAACAAACTGATTTATATACACGACTTCTCAGTGTTTCAGTTTTATTACGTTTACAGCGTTTGAACAATACGGTCGCGATCTGTAGTGTACGGAAAAATTTTCAGCGAAAATTGAAAATTGTGTGTGAATATTTAAAAATAAATAGTTAAAACATAAATAAATTTGAGTTTATTTAACAATAATTATTGTTTTTATATTCCAAAATAAAATTAAAATTTTGTGATTTTATTATATATAACAATTTGCCGCTAATAAAACTTGCAGCTGACAAACTCTTTTTTCGGTATGTTCAGTGTATAAAACTGCTAGAAACGTACAGAAAATAACAAAATTCATACAATTAAAGTTTGTTTCTATAACATTCGAACATTAAAAGTAATATTTGGAGTATAAATATACAAGTTTAATTTGTTTATTAATAAATAAAAATTAATATTAAAATTTTCATTTATATATTTTTCGAATGTGAGAATGCAAGTTAAACAGCAATTTTTTTTTTATTTTCTCATACATGCTTCTGCTGCATGTATGTACATATGTATGTACATATTCTTGCGCATATGTGCCAGTGAGACAAAAAAGTGACCATACAATTTGTGAAATTTGTTTAAAGGCATAAAGCCAAAAACATATGAAAAATAATATTGTTGTATTAAGAAAAAGCAAAAAATATAAAAAATAAAAGCAAGTAAAGGAGAAACAAGTAAACATCTGCTACAAATTTTGCCTGGTTGATTCCATGTCGTCATCGTCGTTAAAGTGTTTAACAAGACGTTTCGGTAAATTTTTAACTTTCCTAAGTTTATTAAAAACAGAATTTAAAAAAAATTTAATAAATAAGTAAATGCAAAAAATATTTAAAAGAAATAAACTCAAGTAAAATAGCTAAAGAAAGTTTGACGTCTTGTCTTTCGTTCGTACGTTCGATTATATATTGTCGGTTTTTCATATTGTTTTTTTATGAGGTTTTAACTGTTCCTCGCTTTTGTTGTCTTCTTCGTAAATCGTCAGCGCTATTACGTCTTCTTCGTCTCAACTTGAGTG
>NW_024033734.1:0-7221 GCF_002237135.1 Teleopsis dalmanni | reverse complement strand
TTTCTGTTGTACGAATACGAGAACGAGTACGCGTAATTACCGTACATTGTCTATAAAGTTTTGTTGTAACATTCAAAAAATATTGTAAATTTTTTGCATTGCTATTTACTGTTATTCACGATTTAAAAAATTTTTGTTGCATTTACCATATTGAGTGATGCTCGTGTCGGTTAAATTTAATATTGTATAAAAAAATATTCACTTGATCAAATTTGACACTCAATTTAACATAAAATTCACACATTTTCTTATGATTGTTTTATTGATTTAATTTCATAATAATAATTAACTAATAAGGGCCTCGTAAAGTTGTTCTAACGGTGTCGGAACGCGATCGATGCGTAGGAATACATACTTGCTCTCTGACAGCTCGCTGGGTACTAAGACTGGTTGTTGACCGTGTCGCAGTCCAGGTTGAGTTCGTACATTACCTAAGTTTCTGCGCAGTAACTTTACGAAGTCTGTTTCGCTTGGTTTGATTTTGACTTCTGTCAGCAACTGTACCGGGACTCTGAGAGGGTTGCCGTACTACAACAACAATGGGCTTGGCTGCTTCAGTTGACACTGTGTCTTGAAGTCCACTTAAAGCATGCTACCGAATATCATCAATTTTTTGCTGAAATAAAAGATGCCGAGCAATGGCTCGTGAAGCGTGATGACATTTTAAATAGCAAATATTCTCAATCGGATTTTGGTCTTGATCAAGGTGAAGCTTTATTACGTGGTATGCAGGATTTACGTGAAGAATTGAATGCTTTTAGTGAAACTGTTGCTAATTTGACCCATCGGGCTCAAACAATTGTTCCACTATATAAAAGACGACAACCGGTAAATAATCAATGCTCTGTACAAGCAATATGTGCTTATAAGCAGCAAGGTCAACTACAAATTGAAAAGGGAGAAACTTGTATCTTGCTCGATAACTCTAGTCGAGTTAAATGGAGAATTTGTAATTCAATAGGACAAGAGGGTTCAATTCCTAGTGCTTGCTTATTAATGCCTCCTCCTGACCAAGAGGCAATTGATGCAGCTGAACGACTTAAACGGTTATTCGATCGTTCTGTGACCAATTTCTTGCAGTGGGTCCAGAACAGCGTACAGCGATACGGCGTGCACTCAATGATGACGCAGATAAACTTTTAAGTGAGGGTGATCCAAATGATCCACAATTAAGACGTTTACGCCGTGAAATGGATGAAGTAAATCGTTTATTTGACGAATTTGAAAAACGCGCTAGAGCTGAAGGTAAATTAATTTAATTAAATTAGTTTATTTTTATTTTTTTCGTAGGCGGTATATTCACCAATTATAAAAACATTTTATCAAATAACTGTCATACGAACTTAATTTCAATTAAATTTAAGTGTAAATTTTTTACTTGATGTTAGATTGAATACATAAATTTGTTTAGTACGAAAATAGTATTCTCTTCAGTAGTGTCTTATTAAAACTATTTCTGTATCGTTTGTGATGAAGAAATTATTTGCCAGCCGTAGAACTCGTGGTACTAAATAAATAATTTTAGCTTAAATTTAATTTTACAGATTTAAAACGTATTCAAATATTTTATTATACTTTTTAGAGGAAAGCAAACAAGTTAGCCGAATCTTCACAGAAGAATGCATTGCAATCAAAGGAAAACTTGAGGACATATTAATCTCAATTCTCGCTTTGGAAATTTACTTTGCTTCATTTCAAGAAGCGCCAAACGAAAATGGATGTGTGTATGCGAGAGTTGTCTGACTACGAGAGAAGGAATAGAGAAAGAGCGAAAAACAATATATTCGCTAATAAATTAATTTATAAAAAAATTGTAATTTATATTACAAATTTTTTTTAAACAATTATAATAAACTAAATATATATAAGCTTATAATATATGTTTGCCCCTTAACAAATATATAACAAAAAATATTTTATGCAAATAAATTTTGCGCGGCAGTTTTTTGCACTTGTCATTTTACTCTTATTCGTATGTGAATTTGATCAAAAATCATTTGCTCTGCTCTCTCACTGCAAGCAAACGGTTCAGTTTCTGTTATTTCTTCTTTCTCTATTTAACAACTTTTTTATACAGTTTTTCGATTTTCGTTTTTGCTGTTGTTTGTTTGCACAGAGTAGAACATAAATATTTTAGGCGGCCACCGTCTTGGAAGTCAAGTTATTTGTTTTTGAGGCCGTGCACTACACACTACACACATATGGTGTGTTTGTTAGTTTGTTTAATTTGTTGTGCAAGCGATGTTTGCAAATTTTCTTTTTATCTTCCCTTTCTGTTAGCAGAAGTAGCCAATTTCCTCAAAGAATTACTATTTTGAATCTTAAATTATTATTTGTTAATTTCAGAGCTACCTCAAACAAAATAAATCAAAACTTATATGCTTTGTTAACTAAAAGCCTGCAGTAAATTATTGAAATCCAATGCATTTAAAAATGTACGCATGTACATGTAAATGAACTGCGCATGTAAAACAAAATTTTTGAACGTGCAGCCAAAAATTGCGACATCAGAAGCACATTAGCCTATACGATATCTAGATATACTATAAAATATTATTAAATATTTACATAGCTTCCTTAGCAAAAAAAAAAAAAAATTGATTTTAGAATGACTTTAAAAACTTTATCTAAAGTACATACATATATATTTGATGCATGAATCAAACCTTTTTAGTGGTTCATTGAATTCTTTTTTTATAATAAAATTATTTGCGAATTAATTTAAGGATTAAGTTTGCAGAAAAAAAGGTTTTTTTTTCTTAATAAATTAATAATAGTAAATAATTACACAAATTTACCGGCTAAAAAATTCTTTTATGAGTTCATTTAATTTTTATTTCGACGAAATTCATCGGAATACTCTAGAAATTCATTTAAATCAGTGTCAAAAATGTCTTTAAAATAATTATTTTCTATATATGAAAGTTATTTTCTATGTAAATTGCTATAATTTTTAATTTTATTAAATTATTACATTAGTTTTGCTGATATAATTAATATATAATATATTTTTGAGTTAATTGAATTTTATTAAGTAAAAATTCATTTTCCTGCTTTGCGGGTTTTACTATTTACGTATATTAATAAACTGCAATTAAAAATGATTTAATTCATAAAATTGTAAAAAAATTTAAAAAAAATTATTTAAATAATTTATATTTATACATGTTATATAAAATTTAAATATTTAAAAAAACTAATAAGCCGAAAAATATATCAATTAAAGTGCATTTCCACAATCCACATTCATTGTGCAGTTTTATAAACTGTAAAACTTCTGCATAACATTTTGTTTGTTATTCAAAAGAGAAGGAACGCATATAAATCATACAGTTACTATACTAAACAATTGGTGAGAAGAGCATTGTGGATTGTATTGCATACAAGTTTGCTAATACAATCCACACAAACTGATTTATATACACGACTTCTCAGTGTTTCAGTTTTATTACGTTTACAGCGTTTGAACAATACGGTCGCGATCTGTAGTGTACGGAAAAATTTTCAGCGAAAATTGAAAATTGTGTGTGAATATTTAAAAATAAATAGTTAAAACATAAATAAATTTGAGTTTATTTAACAATAATTATTGTTTTTATATTCCAAAATAAAATTAAAATTTTGTGATTTTATTATATATAGCAGAACACACAAATTTCTTGTCTATTCTCGCACTGCTTGTACGCAAAAGAGTAAATTAAAAAGAGTACGGAGTTGAAGACAAAACTCAAGAATGTGGAAATATTTTACTGTCTTTCTTTGTTATGCAGATTTTACGTTGATTGTGCACAAAACAAATTGTACACAAAAACAAGGTACAGAAAGGTGTGTTGTGTGTCGCTCATATTTCCATGCGGTTGCTGCTTATGCCTGTTCTGCTTGCGCGCTTCCTTTATCAATTCGTTTCATATGTTTTTGGTGTTTCTGTATTCGAATGACTATTCCATTCTAACGAGCACTGGAAGAAAGTGACGTCTCTTTTTCTCGTGTTTTGCTTTTGGTACATACAATAATGTTCTTTTTTGTCATTGGTCTTCTTGTCAGTTGCTTTTTTTTCTGTTTTGTGCTCCCATTTTGTGCAACAATGAAAACACATGATAGACTGTCATTATTTTTAATGTTACTTTATTTTATTTTATATTGCATTTTTTCACTCCTTAATAAAAATGAAAAATTTTTTAATTTGTGCAATGGAGTTTTAAAACTTCTTAAATGAAATATAGTGAAGTAGGAAATATTTAATTGATTTTATTTTATTTTTTTTTTTATTGGAAAATTAAGTTCCACTAATGCATTTAAAATTATTTTTCTTATACAATTACATATTCTTATAATATCTAATATTCCAAATATTTATATAAAAATAAAATAGCAATAATAAGGGAAGAATAATAAAACATTGGTCTGACCGATTCTGTTTCTTTGTCATAAAAGTTTACTCACTTACTTATAATCAGTATAATAAAACTTTTTTTTATATATGAATTTGACATATTTTCTCGTTTAGAAACAAATACTTGCAGCCGACTATGGATCAGATTTATCATCTGTTAAAGAAGAATTGGATAGTCAACAACATGAACACAAAATTATCGATAAATTTCACTCTAAAATTGTAAATGACGAGCGGCACCAAATGAAATTTTCTGGCGAAGAATTGAACAATTATCAAGATTTACGACGCCAAATGTCTACGCTTTGTGGATTGGCTTATAGAGGCACGTCCATCTTTCTCACCACCACGACGAGACTTACGTCCACCAGACAGTGACCCAGGAGCAACACAGTATTATAGCCATAGACTCGATGCACTAAATATAAAATACGATAGATTATTAGAACAATTATCGCAGAGGCTTAAAACAGCTATCGAAGTAAATGGCAGCGATGGCTTGGTAAGTACCATTTTCGGGATTATAGAATTTATACACAATAAGCGATTTTATTTTTATTTTTAATTAAAATACCGTCTAATTAAAACCTAAACTAATAAAATAATTCACTTGATATTTCTATTTATTTCTACTGATCTAGAAGTATAAATTACTTGTAATGATGATTAAAAGTGTGATTTTTCCATCATTTTCTGCAAACTTTAAAATAGAAACTCGTTTTCTCATTTTTATTGCAGTAGTTTTATTTTTAATTTATTTCATCAAATATAGGAAATAACTTGTTTTTTTTTTATCCACTTTATGGTTGGATGTATATTTTACTTATATTTATTCTAATACTCCAACGAAAAATCATTACTTATATTTTTCAATATTTTACAAACAATTCTTATTATGAGAAGATTTAGTGTTTCCAGCAGAGATCGTAGGCAAACGTATTTGTGCCAAATTGGATGGCACCCAAATTATAAAGGTGCATTTGGATAAGAATCTACAAACGACCATTGAGCACAAAGTAAGTGTTAAATAACACTTATTTCATTAAATCTTTTTTGCACTTGTGTTTTTTGCTGTTTAAAATTAGTGGTCCAATGTTTCGTTTACGCTTCATTGCTCAAACTGAATTGTAGCTTATTCATATATTGGTAACATTCATCAAATTTAATGAGTGTAGCAATTAACTTGCAGCAATTAATTCAATATGTCTTAATAATAATAATTCATTAAACAGAATAATATAACAATTTTGCATGATTTGCATAAGGATAAGGAATTATTTGAAAATAATTTCTGTTGTACGAATACGAGAACGAGTACGCATAATTACCGTACATTGTCTATAAAGTTTTGTTGTAACATTGAAAAAATATTGTAAATTTTTTGCATTGCTATTTACTGTTATTCACGATTTAAAAAATTTTTGTTGCATTCACCATATTGAGTGGTGCTCGTGTCGGTTATCTTCATTTCTTGAACTTCGAATTTATTACTACATTTTTGGTTTATCATAACCAAACGTAACTGTAAATAAAGAAATTTAACATGAATCGGACTAGAAGAAAAATTGAACGCCCAAAGAATCCCTACTCAACCGGTAATATATTTTCGAGATGGAGTTTCTGGTGGATGAGAAAAATATTTCATAAGGGTTTGCAAGGACCACTTGAAGAGGAAGAGTTATATCAGCACCGTAAAGACTTAGATAGTGAACGAGTAACTACAAAGTTTTCGTAAAAACAAGACGGTGCAATAATCCGTTCGCGTAGTTTAACTGCTGTGTATTTTATTTTAGAAGATTTAGTGTTTCCAGCAGAGATCGTAGGCAAACGTATTCGTGCCAAATTTGATGGCACCCAAATTATAAAGGTGCATTTGGATAAGAATCTACAAACGACCATTGAGCACAAAGTAAGTGTTAAATAACACTTATTTCATTAAATCTTTTTTTGCACTTGTGTTTTTTGCTGTTTAAAATTAGTGGTCCAATGTTTCGTTTACGCTTCATTGCTCAAACTGAATTGTAGCTTATTCATATATTGGTAACATTCATCAAATTTAATGAGTGTAGCAATTAACTTGCAGCAATTAATTCAATATGTCTTAATAATAATAATTCATTAAACAGAATAATATAACAATTTTGCATGATTTGCATAAGGATAAGGAATTATTTGAAAATAATTTCTGTTGTACGAATACGAGAACGAGTACGCATAATTACCGTACATTGTCTATAAAGTTTTGTTGTAACATTGAAAAAATATTGTAAATTTTTTGCATTGCTATTTACTGTTATTCACGATTTAAAAAATTTTTGTTGCATTTACCATATTGAGTGGTGCTCGTGTCGGTTATCTTCATTTCTTGAACTTCGAATTTATTACTACATTTTTGGTTTATCATAATCAAACGTAACTGTAAATAAAGAAATTTAACATCAATCGGACTAGAAGAAAAATTGAACGCCCAAAGAATCCCTACTCAACCGCTAATATATTTTCGAGATGGAGTTTCTGGTGGATGAGAAATATATTTCATAAGGGTTTGCAAGGACCACTTGAAGAGGAAGAGTTATATCAGCACCGTAAAGACTTAGATAGTGAACGAGTAACTACAAAGTTTTCGTAAAAACAAGACGGTGCAATAATCCGTTCGCGTAGTTTAACTGCTGTGTATTTTATTTTAGAAGATTTAGTGTTTTCAGCAGAGATCGTAGGCAAACGTATTCGTGCCAAATTGGATGGCACCCAAATTATATATAAAGGTGCATTTGGATAAGAATCTAACAAAACGACCATATTGAGAGCACAAAGTAAAGTGTTAAATA
>NW_024033733.1:0-7221 GCF_002237135.1 Teleopsis dalmanni | reverse complement strand
TTTCTTATTTATTTTTTTCAATCTTTCACTTTACACTGCCCAACGTTAACTGCGATGAGCAATTGAAACAACGTCTGTTCACTTTCTCGCTTCGTTGCGAACTGAAATGAATTTTTGAAAGCAAAACTGAATTGCGTTTGCTGGATTTTCACAAAACTGCGAGCGAATTGAGTGTGCGACAGCGATTTATACGAATAATGGCCAAGTTCAGCGGCGATTCACAGTTAGAACGTGCGTTGCCAACGATATTGGCGCGCTCGGGTGCAGAGGCAACGTCAGTTAGTAAGCCAAACATTCAGGATGAGTGACGAAATTTTCGGTTAAGCATACGAAAGAGCTTTTTTTTGTCGTTTTCTTGGAACTTTTGTTTTGGTTTGCGGCGGCAGTAGAAGTGACTTTGCTGGTTGCTGATTCCATGCTGAAGTGTACGCGCTCGTCAAGGTGACCTTTGTCAGTTTGGTGGAAAAAAGAAGAGAAATAATTTTAACATAGTAAATGGGGATTTTCTTTTTTTTTCTTATATGTTTTTTTTTTTGTTGTTAAAAGGCGAATTTGTTTATTTCCCAACTAACGGCTTGAATAGTGAGTAGCGGAAATGTGTCTGTTACTTGCAGGTATTCATTATGGCAACGTGCATCCAAATGGATGCCTCAAATGCAAGTTTATCGTGTTCATACTGTAAAGGTGGGTTGCTATGCCTAGAAATGATTGGATTTGTTGTTTATTTGTTGTTGGATTGAGGTGATGCAATCGCTTTGAGATTTAAACGTTTATTGCAAAATTTATATAAACATTGCTGCTGTTTATAAAATATAAACAATTTAACCAGATTGGGATGTTAAATAAAATATATATTTTTGAATAAATTACATATACTCGCTATATAAAATTTGAATTACTGTTCGATGACTGCAGAGAAAAATAAAGAGAGTGAGGAAGATACTTTTATTCACGGTTGCCACTTATGGTACTTTAGTACCAAAATTGGTACTTTTTTTTCCGTTTGGTACTCTGGTACTCATGTTCAAAAAATGGTACATTTTCGGCGACCCAAAATGTATTGTATTGTTTTATACTTTTTGTACATTTTATATAAATTGTATTTTCTTATAAAAAGACAATAGAAAAATTTTGGACCTTTTTTTACAGAAATGGTACCTTTTTAAACCAATTTTGGTACAGAAAAAAATTTTCAAGTGGCAACCGTGCTTTTATTATGATTATAATTTCAATTTGTAGCTATGGAAGTTTTAGTACTCACGTTTGCCATAGGATCAACATGGGCAATGTCATTTTATTGTGGGACTTAATGTACCCATTTAATCACAGCTGCCAAACTACTTATAAATTGGCTGTTCTAGATCTGTTAATTTTTCGAACTGTAAGTTGCGTAGGTGGCCGTATAATGGTATAATAAAGAGTTAATTATTCTCCCATGCTCTTTAGACGGTTACAAATGCCTGAAAAAAAGAGAGAGAGATAGGAAGGGAGTGATGAAAAGGGTCAGAGAGAGTGGGAGGAAGTGAGAGAGAGGAAGGGAGGGAGAGGAAAAGAGAGAAAAGTAGGTAGAGAGAGGGAAGAAAAGAGAGGAAAGGGAAGAGAGAGAAAAAAATTATGGAGAGAGAAATTTAAGAGAAAAAGCATACTATTATTATTGTTATTCTTATTATTTGTTTATAAAAATATGAAAGTTACTTACTTACATAGGTGAGAAGCTTCTTGTAATATCATAGAGAGATTTTTCAATCGGTTCTGGCTAAATTATTATTAAATTCAATAACAAATTCATAGGTTTAAAATTTACTGTTCGCAACTCTGCTAGTTTCTCGAACTATTAATTGTATAGACTAGTCCTTCCCAACCTTTTTTTGACTGAGGACTACTATGATATTTTTGTTTTTAGTGGGGATCACAAAGTTTATGATTATTTTAATTTACTTTATAAAGAATTGTAGCATAGTGACTCTTATGCTCCAATCCTTATAATTACTGATTAACTATATGTAAAAGAAAAAATGGTAAGAGCGAAAGAGAGAGAGGCGAGGACAAAGAAAAAAAAGTAGTATGTCATTCTTGTGAGACACACCCGTTGCGACTTATTGCGGGACTTACCTAATATCCCCAAACCAATTGATTTAAAAAAAATCTTAGATATTTAAAGACGATAGCTGCTAATTTTGAAAAATTTAATTTTATAGAGAAATAATTCTTTTCTTAAAAAAGTTCGTTATTGCCAGATATTTGTCAAGGGATACGAGCCTTCTATGATATCATTGAGGGTTAAGCTGACGTTCTCAATTATCATTAAGCTAGATTATTATTATTAAGCACCACGATCTAAAATATCTATTGTGAGCCTAAAGACCCAACTGACACAATTTTAGATTATTTATAAGTCTCGTAATTGCTGTGGGATTAATTTTACCTATTTGATATGGAACTAAGATCTCGTTTCTAAGTTAATCAATTTTACGTCTTGCCGCCGCTGGTCAGTTGCATAGAATATGTTCTGATGTTTCCTTTTCCGTATGATAAAGTCAATAGGAAGTATTTACCACACCTATAATCTTTTTGTGGTGATTGAGTCTACAGTGTCCTGTAAGAATTTCAGTGTAGATTTTAATATCGTTTTTGCTAAGGTTAAGGATAGCGTCAACTTTGAAATATTTAGCATCAATGAATCTTCTTGACTGCCGCATGCCTGTTTGGACTCTCAAGTGTTCAAGTAGATTTCGTTTGTCTCGTTTCCATATTAAGTTCTTTGTAAAGCTATTTGTTGCCCCGCAGAAGAGCTTTGGACTAATGAAAGGAGTACATCGGCCCTTCTTTGTTATGGAGTCTGCTATTTCATTACAAAAATGGTGCACTTTTAAACCAATTTTAAAAAATTTTCCTCTCTAACAGTCAAATTTTTCTTTTTATACAGCAAATTCCCCGGTTGTGGAGTGTACGTTCCATTTTGCAAACTACTGAATTATATATTAGTAAGTCGAGCTTGTAATAAAAGCAGTTTTAATGTCCGATTTAATGATTTTAGTAAAAAAAACTATTCTAAGTACCTTCTTCCATATATATATTTACATATCTATATATACATATTTATCATTTACGTGTTTTACGTGGCTTGGTTATCGAAATATCGATATATAGCTTAGTGGAAAATCGATAAAATTTATTAAAATCTGTCTGCCAATGATAAGGATTATATGTTTACAATGCATACATATTGTTACGGATTTGTCTTTTGCAATTCAGTATTGATTCTTTCGTTCGTCTCACTGGATTGTCAATAAAAATTCGAGTTCGACTTTAACACAAACTCGAACTCGAATCTCCAGACGCAAACTACCCAACTAACGAAACTAAACTACTTGTTCTGTAAGAAATATCTGACGATAGTTTTTCTTATTCCTGTCAATTTTGTCGTGTTTCGTCACAATATGTATAACCCTGTATAAATAGTATTTGCAAAAAAAAAAAATCATTTCAGTGCTTCATTTATACAATTAAGTCCGCTCTACGGTATTTGGCATCATTTTTAAATATTTTTGGAAACAATACACGCAATCAGTCAATCAGAAACACGCGCATCTGCACATGATTCTGTGGACGTCTGAACGCAGACTGACGTTAATCCCGAGAAACAAAAGAAAGTCTGAGTTGCAACGAAACAACAAAGCATAACTTTTGCCTACGAAAAGAAGCACTGCATACGCACCGCAAATAAAGAAAAGGAAACATTGCAGCTGCAACTGCAGCTCACGTGTAGCGAACAGTTGCTTCCTGTGTTGCAACTGGAAATTAAATTTGTAACAAAAACATAAATCAGAAAAATGTTAACAAAAAAAAAAAAAACAAGAAAAATATAAAAATAAATAATGAAAAAAAAATAAATTCCTGAGAAATAAACATTACAGAATAATGTTTACAGTGAAATCCAAATATTTATCTCAGCAACAAAAGACGAGAGGCATTCATTGTTGCTAATGAAGTAATCTTGCTTTGGCAAGATTCTCAACAGCAAAGCAAACACACAAACGAATTTACAAACACACACATACACACACACATATGCTCCCATAAGCGCCACACTTTCATCATTTCGCGTTTATATTTCATTTTATTCATCGCAACATCGCAGTTCGCTAGCAACAATGACGACAACACAGCAGAGCAGCGACTGAAATTGAGTCTTCGCACAAAAGCGCAGCGATGAATCACAGCCGGCGAGCAAAGTGCACGAACAACTCTGCGAAGCTCGTTTGATTGTAGGGAATACCGTAATGGCTTCGCTTCGCAATGGCATGGCATTTAGTTTCACAAGGTTCGTGACTCATTACGTCACTGCTTGCTTAGCCGATTTCGGGTTCGCGGCTGCACGTGATTTGCACAATTTTGGTATGGATTGCATGCATGTCTGGCAGAGCGTAGCGTCAAGTTCGTTGAATGCAGCACAAATCATGATTTCTTGTTTGTCGTTTGTCGTTTTGTGCACAAATGCATGTTGAGTAGCGGGTAGAGGGGAGTGTGGTGTGTGTGTGACGGTTGTGTTACATTTTTCATAATAAATTTTTTGTTGTGATTTGCAAAAGAAATTCTGTTGCACATTTGGCGGATTTTTGCAAACGTTGTCTGTGTCACGTCTTCGCTTGTCATATGGTTTGGATTTCTTCTCTCCTCTTCTTTCCTCTGCAGTGTTTCGGCACCTGCACTGTCTGTCTTTTCATTTAATTTTATGTTCATTTTTGATTTCCGATTTATGGCTGCGATGATTTGTTTTGCTTGGCTTTAAAGTTATTGGCGTTGATAAAAATTAATTTGTTTTTTTTTTTGGATTTCTCTTGAAAGCTGATTTTTATAATTTTTTTCAGTTTCTTTTGATTTTTGTTACAAATTTTATAAAATCGAATTTATTTTAATTTCTTACTTTGAGTTGAGATTTCAATTTCTTTGAAGAAAGTGCGGTCATTAAATAATTTTAATTGTTTCGGAGTGATTAATGTACTTTCACTGGTAAAGCACCCTACATACGGTCATAAAGTTATGAATACGGGGATTCAACCGAATGAAGCAGGTTTTTACTGGACAATAAATAAGTTCCTACTTTAAAATTTTTTGTGAAAGTGCGAATATTAAATAAATTCAATGCTTTGCATTAATGCAGGTGTTTTCCATTGGTTAAGCACCCTACATACAAAGGAAAAGTGTTTTTTAGTTGGACATTATAGATGTAAATCGTCCGTCAGTAGCGTTCGCCAGCTATTCTGATCCGTAGCTATCACACTCTACCGCATTTTTTACCAACAACTATCAGATTAAATACTTTTTTAGCCAGAGTACATTATTCCATTCGCAAAACATGACTCAATCATCGAAGTAGTGGAATTTTTATGCGATTAACTATCGCAGTATAGCTCTGTTTTTGTTTTTGTAAATATGCTGTCATTGTTTCGGGACACTATATGTACTTTCTATCAGTTAAGCACCCTACACACGGTGTAAAAGTTATTGCTACGTCAACCTAATAGGTCTTGTTAGATCCAACAGGTTTTTGCTAGAGAATTAGACCATTGCAACTCTTAATTCTTTGAAGAAAGTGCGGTCATGAAATAAATACAATGTTTTGGAACATGCTTGTGGTTTCTCATGTTTAAGCACCTTACAAAAACCGTGGATCCAATAGGTTTTTAGATTTAGCAAATTGGGCAGGTTTTTGCTAGACAAAGAACAAGCTACTACTTTCGAATTTCTTGATATAGCACCCTACATACTATCAAAAAATTATAACAGTGTGGATCCACTCAGTTTTTGTTCTATCGTGCAGGTTTTTTTGGACAGTAGTAGTTACCGATACTAGTGAAGTAAAATTTGGTTATAGTTGTAGTCATGTTTGTAATTGTTTATTGTTGTTTTTTGTTTTGTTTTTCTTATAAAAAGCTTTTAAACAAGAAAAAATGGCATATCGGTTTATAATCACCAGATATTGTATACATTCTATTATTCTTATGCAGCCATTATACCAAATTCACTTTACAGGGCTATACATTTTGTGGTTCTGAAAGTAAACTAAAGTAAAATACATTATTAACTTGAACTTCGATTCCATATATTTCACAATATATTGTTTGGAACTTTTAATTAGGGGTGATATACAAAATCGAACAATTATTTTCCATAAGCCATTCTACATTCAACTGTACTAAATACTTTTAAGGAAATGTTCGATAATTTGTTGGCATATAGTCGGAAATAGTTCCACGAACCGATGGAGATCTAACAAAACTGGATCATCTTGAGTACATATTTGATAACATATCGACTGCTCTTGGTAACAGTCGGTTCATAACTGGAAATAACTCGACGTGAAAATTGAGATTTTTGTACATATTCTTTATTTTTTCTTCCATATCTTTCACTTCCACATCTTCCCCTTCAATATCATATACTTTCATACTTTCCACTTCCATATCTCCCGCTTTCATATATCCACTTTCACAACAAAAATAGTTTGTACTCAAGTGATTGATTCCATCATAATCATATTCCCCATCAATACAAGGCTTCTGCCATTTCAATGTGCCATCTTACAAAGAGAGTTCTTCAGTTGAGCAAATTAGGGCATTTACAAATGTATTTCAAATGTATGAACCTCAAGCAATATAACTTCAAAATAAACGACTTAGTTGGCAATAGTATTATTTCTAAGAAATTAAGTCTTCCCCTCATGTTCATCTACCAGACCACTTTTCAAGCTGAATTAATGGCAATTCATGATGCAGTAGCACAGTGATGTTCAATATGAACATCGCAATCGTCTCGAAAAACTAAGTTGAAATCAAATCTTCAAAAGTTCTATATTCCTGTGTATTTCTCAACAATTTTTTAAAGCATGTCAGTATCTAATCTGTTTAAGTAGACAGGCACCTCACGGGCGATTTTTTAATAGAGGAGCTTGTCCAAAACTAATTTTTCAGGTATCAATATTCACTACACTCTTGGGATTGATGAAGATTCTTATTTTATTCTCATATGGTCTTATATTATCTTAAATAATGTTGTCATAATTTTTTGTTAAATAGTTTTGTTAAGAAGTTCTTCATATATCGTTCACCTTCTAAGCGATTTAATTTTTTCTCAATATAAACGCACACTTCTATTTCTTATCACTTAAACGCCTAAGCAATTTCCTACACAACAAATCATTTATTTCGCAGTTGATTT
>NW_024033732.1:0-7222 GCF_002237135.1 Teleopsis dalmanni | reverse complement strand
AAAATATCGAAAAATATACAGCGCGCGAATTTTAAATGAGAATTTCCGAAAGCTTTTCGGTCACAATGTACACTGCAAGAAGCACACTTTTTTCGGGCCACGCATATACAGACATAACAGCTTCAACCCGTTCGACAAATTGCGTAGCCGTAATAGAATCTTCATTCGTTGGGTCGAATTCGGGCAAGACTTTTACGATTTCCCGTAATGGAATGCGCGTTACAGTCCTTACTAGGCATTTCTGAAGTACTGTTTTGATTGTTTCTAACGTTATTCTGGTTAATGGCTACTTGTTGAACCATTTGCCGTAGTTCGCTAATTTGTTTTCTCAATTCTTCGTTTTCACCCCGCGAAGAAATGTTAACGTTCGAGCACCGTTTTTTTAGTTCGTGTAACTTTAATGTACGTAAATTTGCCATTGTTTACCGTTATTGTTTTTATTTCGTTGCCGTTTGCTAAATGTCACTTTACTGCCGTATGCATGTAAAAATGATTTCGTTGCCGTTTGCTAAAAGTCACTTTACTGCCGTATGCATGTAAAATGAATTCAAAAACAATATCGATGTAAACAAGCAAAACACAAAAAAGTCTGAACGCACACAATTTTTTGTTTCTTTGAACTCGCCAGCGTAGTCTCACACTCACAATTTCTTAGAACTCGCCAGCGGAGTCTTGACGCGCACAATTTCTTAGAACTCGGCAGTGGAGTCTTAACGCGCACAATTTACGTACAGGTTTCGCAGTCCACCTAAGTGGGCGTGGGTTCGAATCCCACTTCTGAACTTTAAATTTGGTTTTTGAGTTAAGTACATAACTTTAATAGACTCTATTTAAACAACTTTAATTTACTTTATTTAACTGAACAAAATATTTAATAACATAACTTTAATATACTTTATTTAACTGAACAAAATATTTAATAACATAACTTTAATATACTTTATTTAACTGAACAAAATATTTAATCACGACGCTATCCAACTGACGCTATTCAACGAACTTCCGTTACTCTCGTTCACTCGCTTTTGACATTCGCTGTCATACATATGTTAGGTGACCACATGTTAAAATTTTAAGGTGCCCAGTTGTGCGTTTCTGATGCAGGTTAACAATAATAATAATAAATTCAAATCAAAATCAGCAGGTCAGTAGTTGTTTCTTTTTTAAACGTGAAGTTTTAAGTGTTGGAACCAACTATCTGGCTTGTGGGTTTGGATGTACATTAAGCTTCGTAAGATATTTGCTTATATATGCTCGGGCAACATTCTTTACTAGTGGGATGTTTAAATCCTTATGGATATTGGTGTTTTTTACGTACCATGGGGTTCTTGTTATTTTACGTGTGATGTTGTTTTGCACTCTTTGAATCTTTTCACTATTTCTAGGGCAAGCTGAACACCATAAATTAATTCAATAAGTCCATATAGGTTTAATGATACAGTTGTATAGTAAGACTTTGTTTTCAGGATGAAATTCACTATTTGGGTTCATAAGCCAATAGAGATGATTAAACTTTGATTTCATTTGTGTTTTCTTACTATCTATGTGTTTGCTCCAAGTCAACCTTCTATCAAGATGAATGCCAAGATACGTTACGTCGTTTGCTTGCGGAATTAGAGTGTTGTTCACCATAACTTGTGGACAAGTCTCTTTTCTTAGTGCAAACGTTATTTGAACACTTTTTGATTCATTTACTTTTATCCTCCATTTGGCCAACCGCTTCTCAACAAGACACAGATGAAGTGACAAATTCTGAAAGGCCATTTTGGGGTTTCTATGTACACTAAGGATTGCAGTATCGTGTGCAAAAGTTGAGATTTTATGGTTAGAAAAGAAAGGAAGATCGGCTGTGTATAGTAAATATAAAAACGGCCCAAAAACACTTCTCTGGGGGACACCTGCCATTATTTCAACTTCTCTTGAAGTAAAAGAATTATGTTTCAAAGGAAATTTTCTAGAAGTTAAGTATGAAAGAAATAACCGACGCACGTTTTCAGGGTGTTTTAATTTAATTTTTGCAAGTAAGCCTTCATGTCAAACCTTGTCGAAAGCTTGAGCAACTATTATTATGATTTATATTTATGTATATTACTTATTGTCATTTATACTTGACAGATTGTAATAAAATAAATAGATTAAAAAAAAAATATGTTATAATTCAAATATATTGTTTGATTAATAAATATTTGAAAAGCACAAAACATTAAATTATATACTTACGTGTACTTTATACAACTTACAATGAGAATTACTTCACTGTAAAAGTAACTAAATACCATATTTTCGAATAAAACACATATAAAAATGTTTGTACTATCGAAGAGAGGAAAATGTATTATGGGCCTCAGCGTGTGTTTGAACACACCGCACTTTTCTGGAAAACTACTTTTTATAAAAAAAAATTTTAAAAAATTAAATTTTGCAGAGAATATTTTTAACTTATGGTAAAATAAGACCTTTCTGAAAATTTCACCATAAAATTCCAAGTTTGAACTTGCTTGGTACTTAATCGGTTAGTATACTGCGCAAAGTCCTTACTCGTAAAAGCAGAACAACGATATCATATTATGTCGATAGGATTTCCAAAGATTCGGCTTTGTTGTTATAATTCTTGAATCAAACGTTTTGCCGACATCGTCTTTGTAGGATATAACCATTTTTAAAAGCGTCGATTTTTTAAATTTTTTAAAAGCGTCGACAGCTGGAAGAATATGGTTGTAGAATTTGTTCGTCGCTTAAAGCAGTTTAAGGAAGTCAACATAGAAAATATGCAATGAAACTTTACCATCGTATTAACGATGCCTTCCTTTTGCTTCATTTGCGGTTAAATGACATGCAATTTTTTTTTTTTTAATTTATTTTCTTATATTGCGATCTGTCAATTCGGAATAGACAAGAAACAATATTTAATACTATATACTTAAAATTTTTGTGAGCTTGAAGGGACTGTGCTCCGTAGTACATCCGTCTGTTGGAGTCGGACATATAAAAGTTCCAGTGGCGTTTGAACGTTCTTCCTTCTGCTATCATTCTGCTCATAAAGTGGTTGGGATTATGTAACATACATTTTTTGTGTTTACTGGCTTGGCTTTTTGTAACATCCTTAACTACGGAAATGTTGAGATCGCGATGTATACATTAATTTGTCATATATCTGGGAGCATTTAAGATTAATCTAAACGTTTTTGATTGAAAACATTGGATAATCTCAATATTTGAAGATGCAGCAGTTCCCTAGAGTTCAATTCCATATGTCCAGATTGGTTTGAGTATAGCTTTATAGATAAGAAGTTTACTTTCGACTGAGAGCTTTGAACTTTCGTTCAGTATCCAATAGAGCTCCCGAAGTCTGATGCCAAGTGCTTTTCTTTTTGTAAAAATATGATGCTTCCGAGTTAGTTTCGTGTCAAAGTGTATTCCTAAATATTTTGCTTGGGAATATTTAGAAATTAACACATCGTTAAGGCATACCGATGGGCAATTTTTCCTTCTCAGTGTAAGGGTTATTTGTGAAGACTCAGACTCAGTTGCTTTTATTCTCCAGGTTTTAAGCCACTGGGAAATGTCATCTAGCGCTCGCTGAAGTTTGTTGGATGCTAACTGGTGATTGTCGTCTGTACCAATTATCACAGTATCATCAGCAAAAGTTCCAATGTCAGTACCAATGGTGGTAGGCAAGTCGTTAGTAAAGAGTAAGTATAACATAGGTCCCAAGACACTGCCTTGTGGCACTCCATCCTGAATTGGCTGCAAAGTTGAAATTTCTTCCCCCTGTTTTACAAAGAAATATCGTGAATCGATGTAAGATTTTAAGAAAATATAGTAATTAATTGAGAGCATCTTTTTAAGCTTGCACAATAGACCGTTATGCCAAACTTTATCAAATACTTGAGATATATCCAGAAATGCTGCTGTGCAAAACTCCCTTTTGTCAAATGCTGTGTGTTTAGCATTAACCACTCTGTGTACTTGCTCTATTGTACTTTGCTTTTTTGTAAAACCAATTTGGTGTTCCGTAATTAGTATCCTTTTATTGACAATGGGCATTAATCTGGTAAGGAATAAATTTTCCATCAACTTGGACATAATCGGTTGAAGACTAATTGGTCTATATGACTTAACATTTTTAGCTGTTTTTCCAGGTTTAAGTACCATGCTAATTTGAGCTACCTTAAATTGAGGAGGAATAAAGCCTTTTGTTACGATAGAATTAAAAATGTTTCGCAGTAGAACTATTGCTTGATCCGGTAATTCCTTTAATATTTTTGAAGTAATTAGGTCATAGCTGGGTGCTTTATTAATTTTTAGTTTTTCAATTTCGAATTTTATGTCGAAAATCGAGAATTTTCGTATTGGAAGGTCCAGTTGGCGCGTTTGCTGTAATACCTCTCCAATCTCTTCAGTTATACTATTCGGGGCTTCATTAATGTTTGGAATAAAAACTGTTGACAGATGGTCCGTAAATATTTGCATTTTTCTATATCTGTTCGCGCCCATGGCTCAAGTTGATTTTTTACTGGTGGGTTGTGCGTTGATGCCTTTTTTTTGATTGCTCGCCAGAGTGAGTAGTTGTTGGAAGTAATTGCGTCCTGTCGTTGGAAATTTCTTTTTATTTTCAAATTTCTGATTGTTTATAGAAGTTCTTTTCGATTTTTGTTCAGCACATTGAAAAGTCTTTTATCTTTTGGGGATTTGGTTTTTTGCCAGCGCCTTCTCGCTGCTCTTTTGACTCTAATAAGTTCTTGAGTCGTATTACATAATGTTGTAGCGAATTTTTGCATGTTTGGAGGCGTGGATCTCCAGGCTGATTGTTGGATACTCCTTACAAGATGTTCGGTTGCAATCGTAATTTTTTCGTCTGTTTTAAGCGTCAATTTTTACATCAAGTAATGACTTAAGTGTATGTCTAAAGGCATCCCAGTTGGTTAATTTGTTGTGTAGATAACATTTTTGAGCTTTAAGTTGTATATTCGATTTTATTCGTATTAAAACTGGAGAGTGATCTGATGAAAGATCAAAGCTGGACTTACAGGATGTGTCAGGATGTTGCACTCTTTTAGTAGCACAGAAGTCTAACAAGTCTGGTATTTTTTTGGGATCCGTGGGCCAATAAGTTGGCTCTCCAGACGAGATAGTTAAAAGATTTTCGCTTCTTATAGCCGCAAGCATCTGTCGTCCTTTGGGTGTTGAAAGCCGAAAGCCCCATTCAACGTGTTTAGCATTAAAATCTCCCCCGCAATAAATTTCTTACCTAGAGTTTAAAAGAATTTTATATATGTTGCCGTCTTCGTTGCGTACTTTGGTGGACAATATACTGATGTTATTGTGATTGGGCCACACCAATCTTTTGTTGATATGCTGGTTGCTTGAATCTCTTCAGTGCGGTATTGTTGCAATTCAAAGTGTAATATACTTGTTTTAACTAAAATGCCACTTCCACCATGAGCAGTTCCATCGGGATGCATAGTGTGGTAAAAGTCATAGCCTGGTACTTTGAAATAATGTTTTGAAGTGAAGCGTGTTTCAGATATTAGCATGATGTCTACTTTTTGATCTTTTAAGAATTCTTTTAGCTCTAAACCGTACTTTGACAGCCCATTCACATTCCAGAGGACTATATTTAATTCACTGTTGGACATAATTTAGTTGTCAGCGTGACAAGAACATTCATCAACGTACTGATTTGTTCTAACATTTGCTTTACTACTATTAGAACTTCGTAATTGTTCCACTAGCACGCTAGCATAACTTCTTTTGGGAGCCGTTGGGATAGAAGCTTTGTCTTTTCTTTCGTCAGTTTCTTTGTTTGTATCTGATGTTGGTTTGGGTCCTAGTGTTGGAAATTTCGCGGTTTGTAGCTGCTTATAGATCGAACAGCCTTTATAATTTGCAGGGTGGTTTCCTTCGCATGAGACGCATTTGACTTCAGTACTTCTTCCTTGGATTAAACATTGAGAAGAAGAATGATTTTTTGCACATTTGATGCACCTTGGATGTCTTCGACAATAACTTTTCGTGTGACCATAGTCCTGGCAGTTACTATAATGTGGAATGTCCCGTTTAGGGCGAGGGGCATCAAACGTGACACGAGTATGCATCAAATTCTTTATGCTGTAGATCTCCTTGTTATTTTGATGTTGTCAGGTTGTTTTACGATCGTAACATAAGACTCAGTGGTTTTCGCTTGGATTTTTACATTTTCGTTGTTTAAAACTTTTAGTTCAAAATTGTTTCCTACTTGTGAGGACAAAAGATTTATGAGAGGATTTATGTTGTTCACCCTAACTACGAATATTGGTGGAGGTTTGGGCTCCTTTATGGCATCTTGCATCACTTCTTCAGCTTCTTCTTCTTCTATTTCTAGTACTGAAAATCTATTTACAGAACGGCTTGGATTGTCTAGCCAGTAACTGTCTAAGTTAGCTTGTTTTTTAGTTTGTTCAGCATTTTTTGAACGGGAAATTTCAGGACTTGAACGAGTTCTTTTCTGACTTTCTTTTTGAACTTTGATTTTTTGTACTGAAGAGTTTTCAAGAGAATTGCTTAATGGGTTTTCTTTTAAGTGAGTATTTCCCTTCGATTGGGTATGTTTTTGGAGAATTTTTTGACTGTTCTGCTCTTTGTGCACAGGTGTCAACAGCATAGCACGAGACTATGTAGTAGGAATTTTGTTCAGTATAATGTTTGATATATTAGCGATCGAACTTACCGAGGTTGTTGGATGTAAGGGTAAGGCATGAGTAGAAGAAACGGATATCTGAGTCGATGTAGAACATAAGGTGTTAGTTATCGAATTTGCAGTGCTTACTGTTACGCTTTTTGTAGTATATTTTGAAGTTGAGCAGGAATGCGCTGTAAAATTTGTTGGGGAGAATCCCAGCGTGAGCGTATTAGGTGAGCTTATCAGTGGGGTACGACTTGGAATGAATACAGCAATCAGTAGACTTCTGAATTTTCGCGTTTAAATTCGAAATATAATAATCTCGAGTTATGATTGTTTTATTTTCTTTGTTGCAAAATGACTTCTTTCAAGATTTTGGTGAATTATATTCGTCTGCATTTTCTCGATGAATACAATAAGTTCGCGTTCATCTCTCAGTTCGTAAAGAACGCAACACTTTAAAAAATATCCGTTGCAGTTATGTTTACAGCGCACAATCTCTATAATGGCATTTAAACCATCGTCTCTGATTTGAAGATTCCAAATTTGCGTGAGAATGTT
>NW_024033731.1:0-7223 GCF_002237135.1 Teleopsis dalmanni | reverse complement strand
ATCCAAATGCACCTTTATAATTTGGGTGCCATCCAATTTGGCACAAATACATTTGCCTACGATCACTGCTGGAAACACTAAATCTTCTAAAGTAAAATACACAGCAGTTAAACTACGCGAACGGATTATTGCACCGTCTTGTTTTTACGAAAACTTTGTAGTTACTCGTTCACTATCTAAGTCTTTACGGTGCTGATATAACTCTTCCTCTTCAAGTGGTCCTTGCAAACCCTTATGAAATATTTTTCTCATCCACCAGAAACTCCATCTCGAAAATATATTAGCGGTTGAGTAGGGATTCTTTGGGCGTTCAATTTTTCTTCTAGTCCGATTGATGTTAAATTTCTTTATTTACAGTTACGTTTGGTTATGATAAACCAAAAATGTAGTAATAAATTCGAAGTTCAAGAAATGAAGATAACCGACACGAGCACCACTTATGGTAAATGCAACAAAAATTTTTTAAATCGTGAATAACAGTAAATAGCAATGCAAAAAATTTACAACACTTTTTCAATGTTACAACAAAACTTTATAGACAATGTACGATAATTACGCGTACTCGTTCTCGTATTCGTACAACAGAAATTATTTTCAAATAATTCCTTATGCAAATCATGCAAAATTGTTATATTATTCTGTTTAATGAATTATTATTATTTAGACATATTGAATTAATTGCTGCAAGTTAATTGCTAGACTCATTAAATTTGATGAATGTTACCAATATATGAATGAGCTACAATTCAGTTTGAGCAATGAAGCGTAAACGAAACATTGGACCACTAATTTTAAACAGCAAAAACCACAAGTGCAAAAAAAGATTTAATGAAATAAGTGTTATTTAACACTTACTTTGTGCTCAATGGTCGTTTGTAGATTCTTATCCAAATGCACCTTTATAATTTGGGTGCCATCCAATTTGGCACGAATACGTTTGCCTACGATCTCTGCTGGAAACACTAAATCTTCTAAAATAAAATACACAGCAGTTAAACTACGCGAACGGATTATTGCACCGTCTTGTTTTTACGAAAACTTTGTAGTTACTCGTTCACTATCTAAGTCTTTACGGTGCTGATATAACTCTTCCTCTTCAAGTGGTCCTTGCAAACCCTTATGAAATATATTTCTCATCCACCAGAAACTCCATCTCGAAAATATATTAGCGGTTGAGTAGGGATTCTTTGGGCGTTCAATTTTTCTTCTAGTCCGATTGATGTTAAATTTCTTTATTTACAGTTACGTTTGATTATGATAAACCAAAAATGTAGTAATAAATTCGAAGTTCAAGAAATGAAGATAACCGACACGAGCACCACTCAAATATGGTAAATGCAACAAAAATTTCTTAAATCGTGAATAACAGTAAATAACAATGCAAAAAATTTACAATATTTTTTCAATGTTACAACAAAACTTTATAGACAATGTACGGTAATTATGCGTACTCGTTCTCGTATTCGTACAACAGAAATTATTTTCAAATAATTCCTTATCCTTATGCAAATCATGCAAAATTGTTATATTATTCTGTTTAATGAATTATTATTATTAAGACATATTGAATTAATTGCTGCAAGTTAATTGCTACACTCATTAAATTTGATGAATGTTACCAATATATGAATAAGCTACAATTCAGTTTGAGCAATGAAGCGTAAACGAAACATTGGACCACTAATTTTAAACAGCAAAAAACACAAGCGCAAAAAAAGATTTAATGAAATAAGTGTTATTTAACACTTACTTTGTGCTCAATGGTCGTTTGTAGATTCTTATCCAAATGCACCTTTATATATAATTTGGGTGCCATCCAATTTGGCACGAATACGTTTGCCTACGATCTCTGCTGGAAACACTAAATCTTCTAAAATAAAATACACAGCAGTTAAACTACGCGAACGGATTATTGCACAGTCTTGTTTTTACGAAAACTTTGTAGTTACTCGTTCACTATCTAAGTCTTTACGGTGCTGATATAAGTCTTCCTCTTCAAGTGGTCCTTGCAAACCCTTATGAAATATTTTTTTCATCCACCAGAAACTCCATCTCGAAAATATATTAGCGGTTGAGTAGGGATTCTTTGGGCGTTCAATTTTTCTTCTAGTCCGATTCATGTTAAATTTCTTTATTTACAGTTACGTTTGATTATGATAAACCAAAAATGTAGTAATAAATTCGAAGTTCAAGAAATGAAGATAACCGACACGAGCACCACTCAATATGGTAAATGCAACAAAAATTTTTTAAATCGTGAATAACAGTAAATAGCAATGCAAAAAATTTACAACACTTTTTCAATGTTACAACAAAACTTTATAGACAATGTACGGTAATTACGCGTACTCGTTCTCGTATTCGTACAACAGAAATTATTTTCAAATAATTCCTTATGCAAATCATGCAAAATTGTTATATTATTCTGTTTAATGAATTATTATTATTTAGACATATTGAATTAATTGCTGCAAGTTAATTGCTAGACTCATTAAATTTGATGAATGTTACCAATATATGAATGAGCTACAATTCAGTTTGAGCAATGAAGCGTAAACGAAACATTGGACCACTAATTTTAAACAGCAAAAACCACAAGTGCAAAAAAAGATTTAATGAAATAAGTGTTATTTAACACTTACTTTGTGCTCAATGGTCGTTTGTAGATTCTTATCCAAATGCACCTTTATAATTTGGGTGCCATCCAATTTGGCACGAATACGTTTGCCTACGATCTCTGCTGGAAACACTAAATCTTCTAAAATAAAATACACAGCAGTTAAACTACGCGAACGGATTATTGCACCGTCTTGTTTTTACGAAAACTTTGTAGTTACTCGTTCACTATCTAAGTCTTTACGGTGCTGATATAAGTCTTTCTCTTCAAGTGGTTGCAAACCCTTATGAAATATTTTTCTCATCCACCAGAAACTCCATCTCGAAAATATATTAGCGGTTGAGTAGGGATTCTTTGGGCGTTCAATTTTTCTTCTAGTCCGATTGATGTTAAATTTCTTTATTTACAGTTACGTTTGGTTATGATAAACCAAAAATGTAGTAATAAATTCGTAGTTCAAGAAATGAAGATAACCGACACGAGCACCACTCAATATGGTGAATGCAACAAAAATTTTTTAAATCGTGAATAACAGTAAATAGCAATGCAAAAAATTTACAATATTTTTTCAATGTTACAACAAAACTTTATAGACAATGTACGGTAATTATGCGTACTCGTTCTCGTATTCGTACAACAGAAATTATTTTCAAATAATTCCTTATGCAAATCATGCAAAATTGTTATATTATTCTGTTTAATGAATTATTATTATTTAGACATATTGAATTAATTGCTGCAAGTTAATTGCTAGACTCATTAAATTTGATGAATGTTACCAATATATGAATGAGCTACAATTCAGTTTGAGCAATGAAGCGTAAACGAAACATTGGACCACTAATTTTAAACAGCAAAAACCACAAGTGCAAAAAAAAGATTTAATGAAATAAGTGTTATTTAACACTTACTTTGTGCTCAATGGTCGTTTGTAGATTCTTATCCAAATGCACCTTTATATTTGTGTGCCATCCAATTTGGCACGAATACGTTTGCCTACGATCTCTGCTGGAAACACTAAATCTTCTAAAGTAAAATACACAGCAGTTAAACTACGCGAACGGATTATTGCACCGTCTTGTTTTTACGAAAACTTTGTAGTTACTCGTTCACTATCTAAGTCTTTACGGTGCTGATATAACTCTTCCTCTTCAAGTGGTCCTTGCAAACCCTTATGAAATATTTTTCTCATCCACCAGAAACTCCATCTCGAAAATATATTACCGGTTGAGTAGGGATTCTTTGGGCGTTCAATTTTTCTTCTAGTCCGATTCATGTTAAATTTCTTTATTTACAGTTACGTTTGGTTATGATAAACCAAAAATGTAGTAATAAATTCGAAGTTCAAGAAATGAAGATAACCGACACGAGCACCACTCAATATGGTGAATGCAACAAAAATTTTTTAAATCGTGAATAACAGTAAATAGCAATGCAAAAAATTTACAATATTTTTTCAATGTTACAACAAAACTTTATAGACAATGTACGGTAATTATGCGTACTCGTTCTCGTATTCGTACAACAGAAATTATTTTCAAATAATTCCTTATCCTTATGCAAATCATGCAAAATTGTTATATTATTCTGTTTAATGAATTATTATTATTAAGACATATTGAATTAATTGCTGCAAGTTAATTGCTACACTCATTAAATTTGATGAATGTTACCAATATATGAATAAGCTACAATTCAGTTTGAGCAATGAAGCGTAAACGAAACATTGGACCACTAATTTTAAACAGCAAAAAACACAAGCGCAAAAAAAGATTTAATGAAATAAGTGTTATTTAACACTTACTTTGTGCTCAATGGTCGTTTGTAGATTCTTATCCAAATGCACCTTTATATATAATTTGGGTGCCATCCAATTTGGCACGAATACGTTTGCCTACGATCTCTGCTGAAAACACTAAATCTTCTAAAATAAAATACACAGCAGTTAAACTACGCGAACGGATTATTGCACCGTCTTGTTTTTACGAAAACTTTGTAGTTACTCGTTCACTATCTAAGTCTTTACGGTGCTGATATAACTCTTCCTCTTCAAGTGGTCCTTGCAAACCCTTATGAAATATTTTTCTCATCCACCAGAAACTCCATCTCGAAAATATATTAGCGGTTGAGTAGGGATTCTTTGGGCGTTCAATTTTTCTTCTAGTCCGATTCATGTTAAATTTCTTTATTTACAGTTACGTTTGGTTATGATAAACCAAAAATGTAGTAATAAATTCGAAGTTCAAGAAATGAAGATAACCGACACACACCACTCAATATGGTAAATGCAACAAAAAATTTTTAAATCGTGAATAACAGTAAATAGCAATGCAAAAAATTTACAATATTTTTTCAATGTTACAACAAAACTTTATAGACAATGTACGGTAATTACGCGTAATCGTTCTCGTATTCGTACAACAGAAATTATTTTCAAATAATTCCTTATGCAAATCATGCAAAATTGTTATATTATTCTGTTTAATGGAATTATTTATTATTTAGACATATTGAATTAATTGCCTGCAAGTTAATTGCTAGACTCCATTAAATTTGATGAATGTTACCAATATATGAAAGCGTTAAACGAAACATTGGACCACTATTTTTAAACAGCCAAAAAACAACAAGTGCAAAAAAAAGATTTAATGAAATAAGTTACTTTAACACTTACTATTGTGCTCAATGGGTCAGTTTGAGCAATGAAGCGTAAAACGAAACATTGGACCACTAATTTTAAACAGCAAAAACCACAAGTGCAAAAAAAGATTTAATGAAATAAGTGTTATTTAACACTTACTTTGTGCTCAATGGTCGTTTGTAGATTCTTATCCAAATGCACCTTTATAATTTGGGTGCCATCCAATTTGGCACGAATACGTTTGCCTACGATCTCTGCTGGAAACACTAAATCTTCTAAAATAAAATACACAGCAGCTAAACTACGCGAACGGATATTGCACCGTCTTGTTTTTACGAAAACTTTGTAGTTACTCGTTCACTATCTAAGTCTTTACAGTGCTGATATAACTCTTCCTCTTCAAGTGGTCCTTGCAAACCCTTATGAAATATTTTTCTCATCCACCAGAAACTCCATCTCGAAAATATATTACCGGTTGAGTAGGGATTCTTTGGGCGTTCAATTTTTCTTCTAGTCCGATTCATGTTAAATTTCTTTATTTACAGTTACGTTTGGTTATGATAAACCAAAAATGTAGTAATAAATTCGAAGTTCAAGAAATGAAGATAACCGACACGAGCACCACTCAATATGGTGAATGCAACAAAAATTTTTTAAATCGTGAATAACAGTAAATAGCAATGCAAAAAATTTACAATATTTTTTCAATGTTACAACAAAACTTTATAGACAATGTACGGTAATTATGCGTACTCGTTCTCGTATTCGTACAACAGAAATTATTTTCAAATAATTCCTTATCCTTATGCAAATCATGCAAAATTGTTATATTATTCTGTTTAATGAATTATTATTATTAAGACATATTGAATTAATTGCTGCAAGTTAATTGCTACACTCATTAAATTTGATGAATGTTACCAATATATGAATAAGCTACAATTCAGTTTGAGCAATGAAGCGTAAACGAAACATTGGACCACTAATTTTAAACAGCAAAAAACACAAGCGCAAAAAAAGATTTAATGAAATAAGTGTTATTTAACACTTACTTTGTGCTCAATGGTCGTTTGTAGATTCTTATCCAAATGCACCTTTATATATAATTTGGGTGCCATCCAATTTGGCACGAATACGTTTGCCTACGATCTCTGCTGAAAACACTAAATCTTCTAAAATAAAATACACAGCAGTTAAACTACGCGAACGGATTATTGCACCGTCTTGTTTTTACGAAAACTTTGTAGTTACTCGTTCACTATCTAAGTCTTTACGGTGCTGATATAACTCTTCCTCTTCAAGTGGTCCTTGCAAACCCTTATGAAATATTTTTCTCATCCACCAGAAACTCCATCTCGAAAATATATTACCGGTTGAGTAGGGATTCTTTGGGCGTTCAATTTTTCTTCTAGTCCGATTCATGTTAAATTTCTTTATTTACAGTTACGTTTGGTTATGATAAACCAAAAACTGTAGTAATAAATTCGAAGGTTCAAGAAATGAAGATAACGGACAACGAAGCACCACTCAATATGAAATCAAACAAAAATTTTTTAAATCGTGAATAACAGTAAATAGCAATGCACAAAAATTTACAATTTTTTTCAATTTTACAACAAAAACTTTATAGACAATGCTACGTAATTACGCCGTACTCGTTCTTCCTATCGTCCAACAAAAATTATTTTCAAAATAATTCCTTATGCAAATCATGCAAAATTGTTATATTATTCTGTTTAATGAATTATTATTATATAGACATATTGAATTAATTGCTGCAAGTTAATTGCTAGACTCATTAAATTTGATGAATGTTACCAATATATGAAGCGTAAACGAAACATTGGACCACTAATTTTAAACAGCAAAAAACACAAGTGCAAAAAAGATTTAATGAAATAAGTGTTATTTAACACTTACTTTGTGCTCAATGGTCGTTTGTAGATTCTTATCCAAATGCACCTT
>NW_024033730.1:0-7224 GCF_002237135.1 Teleopsis dalmanni | reverse complement strand
AACTCTTTAAAAACAATATATGACGTATTATTGTAATGCGTTAGAAGAGTATTTGTTTATAAAATTAATGTAATAAAACAATTGATGTAATTTATGGGAGTAACCAATGCATTGATTGGTTACTCAAATTAATCGAAAAGTAAATAATAATTGTTTAGTAAATAAGCTAGAATAAGTATAAATACCCATAATTTTTGATAATAAAATAGATTCAATTTAACTTAAGACAAGGCTACGTCTTTGATTTGAATCGTGTTCTATGCGGCATTTAGATGCTGAAAGAACATTAAGCGGCTGAAGAGCTTAGTAATACTCAACAATAATCTGATAGGTCGTTTCCACTCTTATTGGTCGATAGGAGATCCTTTAATTATTTCAGGATTTAAATATTATTAATCAAGAAGACCTAATCCAGCAAACCTGCTAATATATATATTGATGATTCTGACATCCTGCAATAACCATTATATGGCAATGGTAGAATAGCATTACATAGCAATAATACAACATCTTTACATATGGTGATCCTGTTAAATCATCACATATCATTACATTGCGATCAATAATCATTACATGGCGAACCTACCAGGTTAACATCATAACATGGCGATCCTGCCCCTGACGGACCGAAACTTCTAAAAGCAGTTCAAAACTTCTAAAAGCAGTTCAAAACTTCTAAAAGCAGTTCAAATCCTCTAAAGCAGTTCAAATCCTCTAAAGCAGTTCAAATCCTCTAAAGCAATTAAATAACAAGAAGCCTGCCCACTACGGATCTAATCAACTAATCATCTTCTAATTCTACGAATGGAAAGTTATAATTGTTTTGTTTGTGGTAAAAGTTTCCACACAAAAAAAATACTAAATAAACATTTGAGTACACACCAGTACATTATTGATTTTGCAAATGATTTAATTTTAAAAATTTTTTTTAAAAAAAAATAAATAAAACTGGAAATGTCACAACAAGAAATTGATGACACATTTGCAAAAATTGTGAAAACTTTACAACAAGCAATTTTAAACAATCCAGAAACGGGTCCAAAACCCATAACATTAGAAGAATATCGTAGAAGAAATCCTGGTGGAAGAACCAAGGAAATAACAGTAGAAGAGCATAATAGACCACAAAAGAAAAGAGGTGGCCAAAAGAGAAGGTTTATAAGAGAAAAAGGAGAGCTAAAAAAATTAATAAAATTAGCAGAAGGCAAAAATAGAGCTATTTTGCAACAACAACTGCAAGAGTTAACTCAAAATGGGTGGCACACAGACCAAAGAGGAGGTCATAAACAATAATAATGCAGCAGCAACAACAATCAACACTGATAGCACTAGCACTATAATATATTTAACATTTATTATACTAATTATATTATTACTGAATAAAATACATTCTCATTTTAAAAATTATATAAAAAAGCAAGCACTAAGAAATATTAATGTATAGTGTTATATAGATATTGTAAAAAAAAAAAAAAAGAAAAATTTTTTTTTAAATAAATAAAAACTTATATAAAAATAATGTATTCTAGAAGCGATATTTTAATAATAAAAAACATAGAAATAACTGCTATAATATTAATAGCAATAATCATAATAACAATAATATTATTATATGTATTAATAAAAATATTTAAATTTAGATAAATTTTTAAATGGATTTGACAGATTTAAAACATATATTATCTAATCTAAAGAAAAATCCGAAAAGAACTTATACTGATAGATATATTAGCATAACTAAGAATTATATAAAACAAATTTGGTTAGAAATAGAAAGAAATACTGACATAAAATATTTACAATTAGTAAGAACGAAGTTTGACACAATAGTAGATGAAATAAATAAATATTTAAAAAACAAATCAGAACAGATTAGCGACAGTGCAATATCAAAACTTGATAAAATGGCTAATTTTGACATGTTAACAGCTTCAAAAATAATTCCTGAATTTAATGGAAATGTAAAGAGTCTATCTAACTTTACCGGTACTTTGCAATTCTACTCAGATTCGTTGAAGGATGAAGTAGAGAGAACTATTCTACTAAATTTTGTAAGATCAACTAAACTTTCTGATCGAGTTAAAAATAAATTGGTTGCAAGTGAAGAAGATGACACAATAAAAAATTTTATTAAGAAGCTAAACACAATTTACAAACCAAAGGCCAATCCCTTAATTATACAAAACAATCTTACTAGAATGCGTCAAGGCATACAAATGATTGCTCAATATGCTTTAAAAATAGAAGAACAAATAGCAATGCTTAATCAAATATACATTTCAGAGCAAGGAGATGAGAATAGAGATGTCATACTAAAGATGACAGATCAATTAGGCCTCAGTACATTCACATATGGGCTGAATGAGAAGATAAGAAATGTGGTTATAGCAGCCAGGATATCGACATTATCTGAAGCCATACAGATTGCAACAGATGTTGAGACACAAAACAAGAGTCTGATGCAAAATGCATACAGAAACTTTAACTACAAATCAAACAACCAGGGATATAGATCAAGAAATGACAGAAGTCATGGAAACAATAACTCAATGAGGTTTCCAAACAAGTACAGCAATCAACGAAGCAACTATAATAGTCAAACAAGAAATTTCAATAATTTTCAACAAAAAAACGGGAACACCCCCGGTCACAATACCCCGGGGAACATAAACTCAAATATCAACAAGAATGTTCGAAAGTATTAAATTTTACTTCGGCAAAAAACATTTCTAACTGTATAACAATAAAAACTTCAATTAGCAATAAGTTTATAACTTTACTAATAGATACGGGCGCCGAAACATCAATATTAAAGAGAGATTTATTAGAAAATAAAAATTTAAAAATAGATACTACAAAAAATTACAAATTAAATGGCATTTGTAATAGTAGAATATCTACAGAAGGATTATTAAAAACAAAATTATTTTTAGATGAGAAAAGTATATCTCATGAATTCAATATCGTTAAACCCAATATAAATCTGCCAACTGACGGCATATTAGGTAGAGATTTCTTATTAAAGCATAACTGCAAGATAGATTATGAAACATGTACATTAACGATGCCTTATCAGGAAGATGAAATAATCTTACCTATAAATATAAATACAAAAAATCTGGCATATATAACACTGCCCCCTAGAGCAGAAGTAGTTCAACCTATAAAATTAGATATAAATGAAGATAGTATAATTTGTGGTAAAGAAATAATGAAAGGAGTATTTATAGCTAATTCCGTAATACCAGGAATAGGTATAAAACACATTCGAATATTAAATACAAGAGAAACACCAGTAGTCATAAAAAATGCAAAAATAGAAATAAAAAAATTAGAAGATTATAACATATTAAATTATAACAGAGCGTCCCTATACGCTAATAGATTTGATAGAATAAAGAATTTATTGAAACTCCCATGTTTAGATCAAAAAGCAGAAAATTCGATATTAAACATTTGTGAAGACTTCCAGGAAATATTTCATTTAGAAGGAGAAACTCTAACAATTAATAATTTTTATGAGCAGCATATATCAACTACAGATAAAACACCAGTTTACATAAAAAATTACAGAACTCCGAATACGCAATTACACGAAGTGAATAAACAAGTAGATAAATTACTAAAAGAAGACATAGTAGAACCATCAACAAGTCCTTATAATTCACCAATCTTATTAGTTCCAAAAAAGAATAAAGATGGAGAAGAGAAATGGAGACTAGTAATTGATTTCAGACAACTTAATAAAAAAGTAGTAGATGATAAATTTCCACTAACTCGTTTAGAAGACGTTCTAGATAAATTAGGTAAAGCGAAATATTTTTCTACACTTGATATGACTAGTAGTTTTCATCAGATTCCACTTAACAATAAATCGAAACATTTAACTGCATTTTCAACCAATACAGGTCATTTTCATTTTAAAAGATTACCTTTTGGCTTAAAAATTTCAACTAATAGTTTTCAAAGAATGCTAACTTTAGCATTAACTGGTTTGGATTCGTCCGCATTTTTATATGTAGATGACATAATAATATTCGGTTCAAATTTAAAAAATCACAATGAAAATCTAATAAAAGTATTTAGTAGACTACAAGAACATAATCTTAAATTAAACCCTGAAAAATGTAATTTTTTACAACCAGAAGTTGTATATCTTGGACATTTAATAACAGCGCAAGGTGTATGCACTGATCCAAGCAAACATGAAGTGATCCGAAATTACCCGAAACCTAGAAATTCAGATGAAGTTCGAAGATTTGTTGCCATGTGCAATTATTATAGAAGGTTTATACAAGATTTTGCTGAAATAGCTAGACCTCTTAATAACTTACTAAAGATGAATCAAATATTCTGCTGGTCGGAAGAATGTGATAAATCTTTTGAAAGTTTGAGAACAAAGTTAATTTCACCACCAATCTTCAGCTACCCAGATTTCTCGAAAAATTTTATATTAACGACAGATGCCTCTAATTATGCATTAGGAGCAGTTTTGTCACAAGGAGAAGTAGGAAATGATAAACCAATAGCTTATGCTAGTAAAACTCTAAACAAGCATGAAATAAACGAGCCTGTAATAGAGAAAGAACTTCTTGCAATTCATTGGGGAATTAATTATTTCAGACCATACTTATATGGACGAAATTTTACGGTATATACTGATCACAGACCATTAGTTAGTCTTTTTACACACAAGAATCCATCTTCAAAACTGACGAGGATTAGGATAGATTTAATGGATTACAATTTCAACATTATATTTAAACAAGGGAAAATGAATATGAATGCAGATGCACTATCTAGGATTCAATTAGATTCAAAGCAACTAATTGAAATGATACCCAAAAATATAAATGTATTAACTAGAGCAATGAGCAAAAATATTAAAGCACATAAAGAAGAAAGTAAAAAACAAACCTTGAATGCTAACACGGAGATTGATCACCTCCACATGTGGGAAGCAACATCAATAACAGATGTAAGATTTGTAAAGAAACTTGAATTTAAAAAGGTAAACCATTCTGCAGATGGAAAAGAAGAAAAAGCACTTGAACACAAGAATAATAAGTTCAATAGAAATAGTGCAAAATATATTAAAGGTGGAAAAGCACTTGAACATAAAAATAATAAGTTCAATGAAAATAGTGCAATAAATATTATAGCAGCAAATAAAATAGTTGTCGAATACAACGAGAAATCATTATCAGAGATAAAATTGATTCTGAAGAAGTTATTATTCAAAATGAACAACTTAAAAATTACAAAGCTAGCGTTAGCAGAAAATGATGAAATATTAAATGAAATAAACTTGCAAGAAATGAAAGAAATATTTAATAAGCTGCAAAATGAATTAAAATTAAAAGAAAGTCAAGACATAATTATATATACACCACCGAAACGAATAGAAGATACAAAAGAAATGCTCAGATTAATAAAAGAATATCACGAATCTCTACATGGAGGACATTGTGGAATTAAGAGATGCATAAATAAATTAAAACAAAAATTTGTTTGGAAAAACATGAACAAAATGGTAAAAAAATTTTGTCAACAACTGTGACACATGTGCAAGAGTTAAAATAATTAGGCACACAAAAGAAAACTACCATATTACCGAAACACCAAACACATCTTTTGATGTAATAACAATAGACATTGTAGGCCCATTAATACCATCTAACAATTATAGATATATTTTAACATTTCAATGTGAATTAACAAAATTTTTAAAAGCGATTACTTTAAAAACGAAAGACGCCGTCAATATGCGAAAGCAATTGTAGAAAGATTCATACTTAAGTACGGTTTTTTTAGAAAAATGAAAACTGACAAGGGTACAGAATTCACAAATGAATTTCTAAAAAACATTTGTAAATTGCTAAAGATAGAAAAAGTAACATTAACACCATTTCACCATGAGACATTAAGAACAGTTGAAAGAAACCACAGAGTTTTGAATGACTACTTCACGACCATGAAAGCAATAAACAATTGGGACGAATTACTTCCTTACTACGTGTACAGTTACAACTCGACTCCACACACAACAACAAAATACACTCCATTTGAATTAGAATATGGTAAATTATGTGCATTACCATGTGAAATTATTAGAAATAAACAAACTATATATGATATTGAAAATTGTGCTAATGAATTAAAAATAAAATTAAAACTCTCTCAAGAAAAAGCAAGAGAACAATTAATCAATGCTAAACATTTAATGAAAGAAAAACAAAAAAATGTTAATAAAGCAAAATTTAAAATAAATGATTTTGTATATGTCAAAAAAGGCAACAAAAAGAAATTAGATAACCCATATAAAGGCCCATATAAAATTGTATCACAACAAGGTACAAACAGTACATTATTAATGAATGAAAAACTTGTTGAACTGCACAACAAGAATTTAATAAAATGCAGAAACAGCAAAAAAATAAATTTTGTAATACCATATTAAGTAAGAATTATATGAATACTACATATTGAAAATATTAAATAATAATATCATATTTTGCTAGATATGAATCCACATATTAAATAATAATTACATTTATAGCAATAAAAAAAAAAAAAAAAGGTATATAAAATTGTTAATTTAAGAAATATGATATATGAAGAATTAATCACTTATAATTATATAAAATTTGTAGTGCAAATTACTTAAATATTCAATTCAATTAATTTACACTTTTCTAAAGGGGTAGGGTGTAGTGCCCATGACCTACGTTAATATCATATGTGACAAGCCACTGTTCATTCAGATAAAATAAATGTGTCATAAATTATAATATGCACTTTTGTCTGTTTGACGCTTTGACTTTGATCATATTACTTAAAAGAAATAGTTTGACTCATGCTGTTACAAATATGCATTTGTAACATAAGACATGATAAGCACGTATGGTCATTGCACTATTCCGACCTAAATTCTGGAAAGTGCATTAACTCTTTAAAAACAATATATGACGTATTATTGTAATGCGTTAGAAGAGTATTTGTTTATAAAATTAATGTAATAAAACAATTAATGTAATTTGTGGGAGTAACCAATGCATTGATTGGTTACTCAAATCAATCGAAAAGTAAATAATAATTGTTTAGTAAATAAGCTAGAATAAGTATAAATACCCATAATTTTTGATAATAAAATAGATTCAATTTAACTTAAGACAAGGCTACGTCTTTTATTTGAATCGTGTTCTATGCGGCATTTAGATGCTG
>NW_024033729.1:0-7224 GCF_002237135.1 Teleopsis dalmanni | reverse complement strand
ATAATTTTAAGGTAAAAAATTTATTATCAGAAATTAATTGTACGCTTTGTGAAGAGGCTTATATGCGTGTGCGTTAACAATTGCGTGTCTTACTTTACTGGCTTAACTAAAATTACAATAAAATTAAATTAAACAAAAGAGTGAGAACGGATCGAGAAACAAAGTAAAAGCAAAAATCAAATATATTTCAAAGGAATACGGAAATTTCATTTAACATATGTAAGCTTTAAAACACAAATAATTTTCTAAAAAGAAAAACAACAGTAAAGCAAAAGAAAAAATTTGTTTTTGCACATATGCCACTACTTTGCTTTGCTTACATACATACATACACACACATGCATATGCATGTACACAATGTAATCATATCAGAAATTTTACGCATAATACTATCTCGCTTACACATAAGTCAAATCTAGACAAATCTGCACATGTTTAAGACCATAAATAAACCACATAATCACAATCTCAAACGTAACGATCGATTGTTGTCACTGTTTGACAGCGCAAAAAGTTCGAGCAGCTTATAACAACAACAACAACAGCAGCACCAGCACCAACAACACCAACAACAAAAATTGCAGCAGCACAAATTAAGCATAGCAAAAGCATAGCCAAAGCGTGTGCATATTAAGAGAGCGAGAGCACATACTTCAATCTACTAAAGGATATTACAGCAAGCAGTTAGAACATGTAATGTATGTATGAATTGTTATTTATTTAAGCTTAGTTGTGTGCAACATAAGTTCCTTTATGTTTATATAAATATGTAACAATTGATTGAAAAGTATTGCAAGTTGCAATGAAGCATGCAACACTAGTTAAAAAGAGACAAACTATTTTTGTTTGTATGTGATTATAAATGTTAACTATTTTTAATATGAGCATATTGTTTGGTTACAATGCACCAATAATGCATTTCTTACTCAGAGATTTGCATTTGTTGCTTTATAATATATTTTGCTGTTTTGCTGTCGAAAGCATTGCCAACATTAAATTCATTTCAGTTGCTCAATTGGAATTGTGCTCAGCTCTTATTTTAGAATCTTACTGAGTACATAACCGGTCTAGTAAGTTTTACAAAGTAAACGCCTTTTTGTATTGCTTGTCGTAAGTGTAAAAGCTACAGCTATATAAGCGGGGTGTTAACTCTTGTTGTATTTCTTATTTGCTATCTCGTACTCACAACGTGCTGTGAGCGCAATTTACAACAAATACATTATAGCTTAAACGACCATTACGAAAATATTTTTATATTGTCACCGCACACACACATTTAGTAAGCAGCACAATACTGCCTACCCCTGTTATGTTATTGTTGTTGCTCTGACTGCTTAAAAAAAACAAGAGCAAACTGCTTGTCAAATTACTACTACTACTTCTACTACTACAGTGACACTGTAGTGAGCTTTGTTGGCTGTTTACGGTTTCGCCTTAGCTGGTTTTGCTTGTTTATGATATTGCGTATATGCTTGCTGTTGTTTGCATGTGGTGTCTATCTCTTCTTCTCTTCTTCATCTTATTTGTGCATTTCATGTTTTTGTTCCTGAATTTAGTTGGTCTGCGACCGTTGACGTGTTTACAAGCGTATTTGGTGTAGGCATATGTGTTTTTATCTCGTTATTGCGACGGACGTTATTTTTTAACTTGATTTGATTTGATTATTGTCTACTACTGTCTGTCGTATTATTTTTATTTGTATGATATTCATATATCGTACAGTACATATCGCTCATACATTCATATATGCTTTACGGGAAATATTTATATGATTTTGCTTTAGTAAAAATCAGATTAAACGTTATTTTGTCGTAATAAACGTTAAACGTGTTTAAATCGCGTAACGTACGTTAGCGTAAACGTAAAAGCGCGGAATTTTTCACGAGCGGTTTTTGATTTCAATTTGATTTAATATTAATTATATTAATATCGTTGTTGTTATTGTTTTAAAATGATATTTCAACTTTTTGCAATATAAACAAATTATCAATGTTTAAATGTGAAACAAAAACAAAATTTATTTAATAAATTTTACATAATTAATGAACAAGTGTCAAAAATCAAACGTTATTGAAAGCAACAATTACAACAATTATAATAAATTAATTTATAATTAATACTACAATAAAAAAAAAGTAAGCTTAATTTCCTAAATCTGTATTTTAATTAATTTATCATTTCAAAAGTTTATTGGCAATGCAAGATTTATTAAGATTTACTAAACTATTTGTTTAGTAAATTGATTGGCCGGCCACGAAGCTAAGAAGAGTGTTAATAATAACAGAAAACTATTAAAAACTGTTAAACTAGGAAAAGTTATTAATTGTATAAATTTATAACATTACACCGTTTACACTACTTTCAACTTTTTGCATAATTTTAACGACGGCAAATACAGAATTTTTTTAAAAAAATCGCATTAATAGTTTTAAAAAATCCTAAAAAATTAATACAAAAAATAAAACAATAAATTACTTTTATAAGAAAAAATTATTAAAAATAATATCTATTAAAAATATTGATATTAAATCTATTGCTAACAATAGTTTATATTAAGAACTTAGTTTCTTTCGCCAAAACTCAATAAAATTTTGTTTAAATTATTAAATTCGTTAAAATTTAATAAAATATTTTATATTAAAAAAATTATATATTAAAAAAAACTCAACACAAAAATACTGTCAAAGCTCAGTTAACTCTTTTTATTGCAAGTGTTTGCATTTATTAAAAAAAATATATATATATTGTTATCAGTGTAAACTAAGAAGAAGCAAAAGTTTTGAAGACATAAATGCGTTATTGATAAATTCTAATATTTGACAAATTAGTTGTGTCTACACGGCCAAAGTTGTCAAATTTAAAAAAAAATATTTTTCACTTCCCAAACTGAAATTTGTTATTGTGTCGCAAATTGAACAAGACAACAAGTGCCCAAAATATCAAAAACTTAAGTAAAAAAAATATCTAACTTAATATAAATAAATAAATACTATAGTATCTGCTGTGAGAAATGAAAAATTTGACACCAACAACAAACAAACTTGCCTTTAAACAAACTCAATTCAAAGTTTTTATCAATATTTGATATAAACTATTGACAATTGGCGATAAAATCACCTAAGCCACAACACTAAAGCGTACTGTGTAAATATAAAATTAAAATTTAAAAATTAAAAAAATTATATATTTATTATTTAAATAAGAAAAAAAAGAATTAATCACAAATTGTCCAAAAATTGTCAATTGACTTGCGTAAGCAAACCCAACACACACGACGACACTCATACGTCTCAGTCAGCGTCTTTGGAACACTGAAACGCCACTGTCAGTCATCAAAACCCACCAAAAACAAAAATAAAACAAAAACAAAAACGAACCAAAAAGACTGATAAACTGATAAGGATCTTTTGATTTGTATATTTTGTATATTTGCTTCTACTCTATCGACTATCGATTTTAAAGTAATCAAATTCACTCACTATTCAAACAGAACAATTTTTTTTTTAAAATATTTTTTTTTTTTCCAAAACTGATAAGCAAGTGTCACGCATGCCAACGTGCAACAAAATTTTGAAAGCACCAAGAACAGAAAAAAAAACAAAAAACAATTCAAAAATCAAAGAAAACACCTGAAAAACTCTAAATGAATTTTTAGAGCAGAAAGAAAAAAATCTCTTTGTTACGAAATATGGTTATTTTCTAGGGAAAAGATAGCAACCACTGAGACTAAGTCTTGATGTCAAATTTGGTACCAAACTGTCAATGCAAACTGGCATTATTTGTGGGCTTAACTCAGCGCCAACACATAAGCGCCGGTTCAGGCTATTCGTTGGCTATTAATGACAGGCAGCGCTGCTAACTTGACAGGTTTCGATTGCTAACAGGAATTTGGTTGAGACTTAGAAGAGAAGACGGCCAATCATGCGTAGCAGTTTGTTTGGAACGTAATTAACACATCAAAATAGTTCTTAAATAGTTGTAAGAGGTCATTTATTGAGGGTTAATGTTATATACGTTTTAATAGTTGTTACAGAAGTCATAGCTTAACATCAGGTAATTGTAGGAAATAAAAGATTTATAATATTAAAAGAATGTCATTACTAGATGAGATATAATGGGCCAACATAATCTATAAGATATGTTCAGAATTTTACATATGGTTAAGAGGTAGATATACCTATATATAAAAGATTTTGGAATTGAAGCGATATATAGTTTACGACAATGGTACATTGCGAGAAATAAAAATTATCATATATAAGAGATATACAAGATATAGATATGAGCATAGCCTATTCTAACTTTGTTGCTAAGAACTTGAAGTGTAAAAGAATTATTTATTTATTTATTAATATATACAATGAAGTTCTGAAGTCCTAAATTAGTAAGTTAATACTAGAAAACAATATACAATTAAAGTAACTTATATTATTGACGATCCTAAACTAGTTATATCACATATGAAGCCTTAAAGGGAATGAATAAAGTAAAGCTCTTCTTAGCAAAAAATGTTTGCTATTTCTACGAGTATGTTCTGTTGGATTAATTGCATTTAATAAAATTAATAAGTATTTTATATAAGTATTTTAATACTCTCCTTATAAAGAGGTTTTTCGAATAGTAGTAAACTACAACAACAAAAATTATTTTCTACAGTTCATTAGAATTCATTAGATATAAAATAATAAGTTTTAGATAAATGATAAATAAATTCCAAAAATTTTTTAAAAATTTGATCCATTAAAGTAATTGACTTTAATTTTTAAAACTTTGATCTATAGTCTTGATTTCTTAGATTTGTAACTTATACGACGTGGTCTCGATGTATACAAAAATAGTTTTTTCTACACATTGGTAAAGGTCAACTGCTTTTAAATCAATTTTTATCTATACTCTGTAACTTTATCTATATAACTATGACTATATATAACTAACCTAACTTATATATAACTACATAGAGTCAGTTCGATAGAACTAGATAATCAAATCAAGATCCCTTATTTAATAGTCTTATCATAGCCATCTCTTTATTGTTATTTAATGATCTTAAGTAATTAAATTATCAATTTACTTCGTCCGATCTGCAATTTTTTCCTCAAATAAAATACGAATATTATTTAATATTATGTAATATTATTTTAAATATTACTGTATCCTTTTGACCAAAACTTAACGATATAGTTAATAGCCATACTATAAAGAAAGGTTTTGAAAATTTATTTACATTGTGACCGAAAAGCTTTCGGAAATTCTCATTTAAAATTCGCGCGCTGTATATTTTTCGATATTTTAAGTTACATTGTGACCGAAAAGTTTCCGGAAATTTTAAATAAAACGCAAAATTCTTTATCTTCATCAATATTTATTTTATCTCCTTCAAAATATGCTCCATTAGAAGCGATACACAAATGCCAACGTTTCTTCCAATCATCAAAACATTTTTTATAGGCGCTTTCCGGTATGGCTTTGAGTTTCCTCTGCGAATTCTGTTTTACGTCTTCTATGGATTCAAAACGCGTTCCTCTGAGTGGTAATTTGAGTTTGGGAAACAGGAAAAAGTCACACGGTGCAAGATCAGGTGAATACGGTGGCTGTTCGATTGTATTTATTGAATGTTTGGCCTTAAAATCGTTGATAATGTTGGCTCGGTGCGAGGGAGCATTATCGTCATGAAAAATCCATGAATTATCCTTCCACAATTGAGGCCGTTTACGGCGGATATTTTCACGCAAACGTCTTAAAACAGTCAAATAATAGGCTTTATTGACTGTTTGTCCTTCAGGGACGAATTCATGATGCACCACACCACGAATATCGAAGAAAACAATCAGCATTGCCTTGATTTTCGAGCGACTTTGGCGTGGTTTTTTCGGTTTCGGCTCGTCTTTTCCTCTCCATTCCGATGATTGTTGGCTTGTTTGCATGTCGTACTCGTAGACCCATGTCTCGTCACCCGTTATGATGCGTTCCATGAAAGTTGGATCGGAATTGGCACGATCAAGCATGTCTAACGAGACCTGTCCACGATGGTGTTTTTGGAACAAATTGAGGTGAATCGGAAAAAGCCGAGCGTTGACACGTCGCATACACAAATTGTCCACCAAAATCAAACGAGCCATCTCACGACCGATGCCTAGCTCTCGTGCTATCTCTCTAACACTCACATGAGGATTTTTGAACACGATTTCCTTTGCCTTTTCAATGTTTTCGTCGGTGGTAGAGGTCGAAGGTCGTCCAGAACGCGGCATGTCTTCGACGGTCGTACGACAGTCCTGAAAGGCTTTGTACCACTCATAAACTTGAGTTTTCGATAAAACTGATTCCCCATAAGCCTTTTGTAGCATTCGCAACGATTCTGCACACGAAAATTCGTTCGAAACACAAAATTTGATGCAAACTCTTTGATCAATATTTTTTTCCATTGTTTTTTTTTCGCAACGCACTACTGAGGTGAACTGGTTTCAACAGCTGCCGTAAACGAACTGTCTTACAGATCGCGCTCATTTTTGGCATAGTAATTAAGGACAGTGCTGCCAAACTACATAAACTTAAAATATCGAAAAATATACAGCGCGCGAATTTTAAATGAGAATTTCCGAAAACTTTTCGGTCACAATGTATAATACAATACCAGTTCTGGGGTGTACATCACACTTGTTTCCAAAAATGTTATATCAAAACAAGTTGTGATGTGATGACCACATTTACTAGATGATTTACTAGAGTTGTGTTTATAGTACAGAAGACAAATATCACATGTGTATATAAATATATATATATCATATAATATATTGGATAGGATAATAAATTGGATACTTTACTTAAAATGATAGAATAATGGAATTAAAGTAGACACAATTTTGGACAAGTGGATGAGTGTATGTAGTTTGATTTGAAATTTAATGAATAGTTTTTTAATTTAATAATATTATTATATTAATAAAGTTTGCATATATAATATTTGATAATTGCTCCAATAGTATCCGCGGTACGTTTTGGCATGGAAAGTGGTTAGATACAGATGCTCTAAGATACTGGGAGACTTCACATTATTAAATCACGTGGCTTTAAAATTAGGGAAACGACTACGAGTTTTCTTGCGACTTTGTATCTTTTTATCGCTTATTCCACAATCCATGCGGGATTGCACACTACCTTTAAAGCCCATGTTATATAGAGCATAGCGGGCATGGCAAACTTGACTCTTTCGGGCTATGCCGAAAA
>NW_024033728.1:0-7225 GCF_002237135.1 Teleopsis dalmanni | reverse complement strand
TCGGAGGCCTGGATTTGACGTATTATTATCTTAAGTGCTACGTCGAGCTCCATCGGTGAAAGCTGCATGGTCTCTGGTCTTGATTCTTTTGGTTTCCGTGCGTTTTTTGTGAAACGAAGTACATATCCAACAACTTTTTGGACATGTGTAAATAAATTTCTTGAATGAATCGAATAGACCCATGCATGCTCATTAGTAGGTTGTTGTGTTGATAAAGCAAGCACCACCGTGTTATCTTCAACAATTAATTCCCTTTTGAAGGGAGCTGGCCACAGCGGCTTTGGCTGATATAAAAATAGTGGACCATATAACCACATGCAGCAAGATGAAAATTCCCGCGGTTTAAGCCCTCTTGACAGGATATCTGCCGGATTTTGTTTTGACGGGACGTGACGCCATTGTTCTGGAATTGTTAACCGAAGGATTTTTACAATTCGGTAGGCAACGTAAACGGGTAATTTGCCTGGATGATTGTTTATCCAGGAAAGCACAATTTGTGAATCTGTCCAAAAGTAAGTTGCTTTGTCTTGATAGCTTAAATCAAGTTTAACTCTTGCCATGAGTTCTGCTGCTAGCAACGCTGCACACAATTCTAGTCGTGGAATTGTTTGAGATTTTATGGGTGCTACACGAGATCTGGAGCATAGTAGATTAAGTTTTATCGTTTTATCCTTTTGTACTGTTCTAATGTATACTGCTGCACCATAAGCCTTTTCTGAGGCGTCACAAAAACCGTGCAGCTCAACATGGCTGTAGCCTTGACTGCTGAATACGTGCCTCACAACTGTTGCATTGTCCAACAAGGCCAGATCTTCTCTATACGATGTCCATTGTTTACGTATTTCTGACGGAAGATCATCATCCCAATCGAGTTTTAGCTGCCATGCTCCTTGCAACAAGATTTTACCGGTGACCAAGATTGGACCAATAAGACCCAAGGGGTCATATATGTGTGCCAAATCGGAGCTCATAGATCGTTTTGTTGTGTGACTATGGTCTCGAATGTTAACCTTGATACGAAATGAATCTGACTTTGGTAACCATAAAAGACCCAGCGTCTTTGTGAATTGGGTTTCCTTGGAATCAAAATTGAGATTTACTTCTTGATCTTCTGGAGCGATTCCATGTAAAAGTTTTGGGTTGTTTGCACACCATTGTTTTAGTTTGATTCCAGCCTTGTCTAGAATTGTTATTAATTGTTGTTGAATTAGTAACGCTTCGTTGATGGTATCAGCTCCTATTAGACCGTCGTCAACATAAAAATCCCTTTTTAAAGATGTGGCGCCATACAAATAATTTCCTTGATATTCATCCGCCAATTTTGTTAGACAAAATTGCTGCTCTTGTGCCATAAGTAACTGTGTTCAACTGATAATAATTAAGTGGTTCTGTGGGATTTTCTCGCCACATTATGAGTTGCAGATTTCGATCATCTTTGTTAACCCATATTTGACGGTACATTTTTTCCACATCAGTTTTTAAAACATATTTGTGCATTCTAAATCTGAGCAAAATCGAAAACAGTTCGTCTTGAACTTTTGGACCATTAAACATTATGTCATTTAGTGATGGCCCTGATAATTTGTGTACTGATGCGTCAAATACAACTCGCAGTTTTGATGTTGAGCTGTCTGGACGTAGCACACAGTGGTGAGGGATGAAATATTGGGGAGATACTATTTCGCTACCGCTGAATTTTGTCATGTGTCCCAATGCGTCATATTCCCTCATAAATGAAACATATTGATTCTTTAGATCAGGATTTTGAATGAAACGGCGCTCGATTGTCTTGAACCTCTCGTAAGCGATTCCTTTTGTATCTGGTAACACTGATGGATGATTCTTTGGTGGGAGTTTCACAACAAATCTGCCATCACTTCCTCGAAAAGTGTGTTGCAAAAAATGTGACTCACAACGCAATTCGTCTTCTGTGAGTTCCGAAGTTGAATCTGGAATTTCTTCTGATTCCCAGAATTTCAATATAGATTCTTCTAGTTCCTTAGTAGTGCACATGCCACAAGTTGCCGTGCTTGAATTTAAAGTTTCAACATTGCCAGCTACAACCCATCCAAAAATAGAATTCTGAAGTGTTGGAAGACTACCTGCTAGTTTTATTTGACCTTCACTAAGTAACTTGAAAAAGATCTCTGCTCCTAACAGGCAATCTATTCGGCCAGGTTTGTTAAAATCTGGATCAGCGAGAGTTAATTCCTTTGGAATATCCCAGGATTCGATATTTAAATAGTGCATTGGCTGATCTGAAACGATTTTTGGTATGATATGTGCATCCATCTCTGCTACAAATTCGTTCAACGTTGATTGTACTCGGATTATTGTTTGATGACGTATTTTTGATTCATTTGCGCCTACGCCTTCCATACTCATAAGCGTTGGCCTAGGCTTGCAGCCCAATTTTTTTGACAGGCGGTTTGTTATGAGATTGATTTGAGAGCCAGAGTCCAATACTGCTCTGCATTCAATTTGTCTTCCGTTTGATGCCAGCAATCTTATTCTGGCCGTCCCTAATAGGACATAATTAGATTCCTTATTGGTATTGTTTGTTAAAAGGGTTATTTTATTTGATGATTGGTTTGAAACTGAAGCTTGACCTGTTTGTTGAGGCGTTGAGTTATTTCCTTGAAGAACAGTACCTTTTGTGTATTGATTCCCCTTTGGATTATGCATCAAAGTGTTATGTTTTTTAGAACACTTAGTGCAGTGCCTGGAATTACACTCATCAGCTCGATGACTAATCCTGAGGCAGTTCACACACAAATTGAACTCCTTAACCCAATTCCATCGTTGTGATAGATTAGCCGTCTCGAATTTTTTGCAAGCGTAGACCATGTGACCGTCTTTGTTGCAAATTGGACAGGTTTTACTTAAACCAAATTTTGTAGCTGAAGCACATGTTCGAGTGAATGATGAATCTCCTTTTCCCCTAGCCTCAAGTGATTGAAATCTATGTTCCAAAAATTTTAGCAATTCATCAATGGTTATTAAACTTTTGTTGTCTGTTAGCCCTTGTTCGAAAGCTGTTAGAGTTTCTGCATCCAGCTTGCGCAGCAATAGATGTACCAGGATAACATCCCAATGTTCGACTGGAACTCCTTGAGCCTGGGGACCATGTATGCATTTCTTGCTTACATCGTGTAGAGATTTTAATGCTGGTGCCGACTCCCTTTTAATGGAGGATTGTCCCATTAATTTATTTAGGAGTGTTGTAACCAGAAGTCGTTTATTTTCATAACGACTTGTAAGTAAAGTCCAGGCTATATTGTAATTTTCTCCTACTACTGGAAGATGTCTAATTAGCCCCTTTGGCTCGTTATCCAATGATGTAGTCAGATAATGCATTTTTTTTTTGCTGTCACTGATGTCCGTGTTGTGGACCAATTCCATATACAAGTCCTTGAATTCCACCCACCGCATACAGTTTCCATCAAATTTTGGTAGTGATATTCTTGGTAGAGGCAATTCGCAATCTGTCTGTCTTGAGTTGCGAATTGTCTGATTATTATGCAAATGTTGTTGTAGTTCGATCATGGCAGCTCCTGCCTTTTCCTCGAGTTCATAAAACATTTCCAGTGTGTAGTCCTCAATGATGCTTTCGTCGGTAGTATCCCATAACGTTGTATTATTTGCCGTTAAATCGACCATATATCCTTCAAGACTGGCTGCCTTTATAGAATAGTATGTAGATGGTTGTTCAACTTGCCTGTTGACCATGATTCCTTCTATCGTTCTTTCAATTACACGTATGAGTGCCTTCTGATTTCGGAGTAGTTTCCGAATGTTTCAATCATTTATCTGTTTGTTTTGCTCAATTGTTGTGCCATTGCTTGCTGAAGATGATTTTTCTAGGTCTATTGCTTCAATTTCTAGAACCTTGTTGTAATCGACAATCATTTTAAGAATACTCTGATACTCTTTGTTCACCAAGTATTCATGGTCGTCAACCTTGTCCACTGAAGCCATGATTTCCTGATGATTTTCATGATATTCGTCACCCAACCTTTGCAATTCTTGAATCTTGTCTGTATAGAATTGAGAAGTTTTGCGAGGTTTTCCAGCTTTTTTGCAATTACCAATAAATTGTTTGATTTTGTCGCCCAATGCCTTTTGGCGATCCACTAGCGAACTGAAACCCATTATCCAGTTAGTTGATTTGTTGATTAACAGCCAATTTCACACCTTGTGAAACTAAAGTTGTTTTATTTGTCCTCTGTTGATGCTGACACCAAAGCCTGTATTGATGTGATCGTAGGACACCTTTATGTCAAATTCGTGTTCTTTATCCTCTTTTGATGCTGACACCAAAGCCTCTGTTGATGTGATCGTAGGACACCTTTAGGTCAAATTCGTGTTGAATTATCAAGCGATTCACCTGATAATCACGTCGGGGTCACCAAATTAAATGTTAATGAATTAACACCTAAGGAAATGAATTGACAGCATTTAAACTGTAACTCTTTAATTGAAAGTTGAGTTTTCAGCACTTGAACTGAAACTCTGGAAATGAAAGTGAGAGATCGAATATTGGTTTCAATCTGAATTTTATTAAATTAAATTTTTCCTTAAATACTAAATTATTACAAATTATTACAATAACAATATCTAAATTTTATTCTTTTCCTTTACCGTCTTCTTGCCTAAAGTGCAAGCTCAGCATATATTATGCAACCAAATTCTTTGTTGTGTCTAGCAACCAAGAATTAATGCCAATGCACTGGCCTTGATATATGTTACATATTCAAAGTTCAGTGCCACTGCACTTAACAAAAAATATAATGCAAATATTCAAGTTCAGTGCCACTGCATTTTACCAAATTAAATAATGCAAAGGAAAGTCAAAGTTTGGATATTGCTAACATCAGCATATATGTTCAAATTTTACAAATATTGTACAATAATAACAATAGTAATAATAATAATATTTTACAATAATAATAATAATAATATTTTACAATAATAATAATGTGTGAACATATACCACATTCTAAAAAATTAGAATGGATATAAAATAATTTCTATAAATATTAAATAAAATTAAAAAGATATTATGTACCCACATTCATTTGTTATAGCACGGTTCCTCTTCTTACTTAATAAGCTTAACTTACTGAGTAAATTTCATTAACCATACAAAGAGCTGCAACATTAAAAATGATCGAAATTTGGCATATTTGACACACGAAACAAAACGTAAACATAAACAATCAAAAAATCAAAACAAACAAGGGACAAGAATTTTTAAATATTTTTTTTTATATCTGTAATATAGATATTATGTTATAGATTATGTTATAGTACGAGATTTGGATCAACTTCCAACCGTGCATAGCATTGACAGACGAGCGCGCTTAATTATCATTAAGGAGCCTTAAATTAACATTTTAAAAATACGCTGACAGACGGTATAAATTATCATTAAGTTGGTGTATAATGTGTTTTTTGTTATTGAAAAACCGGGAGAATTTTTTATTGAAGGGAAAAAAACATTAAGCTATAAAAAAACTTTTTAGTATGGAAACTAAATTCATAGCAAGAAGAACTTTTTTTGCAAATCTGTATTGTTTACACTGTGACAACCAAATAACCGCTGAAATTTGTTTTAATTTTTATTTCGTTTCACTTACATATGCAGCACCACTATTTCTGAAAAACTAAATGAGAAATAAATTGGGTGAAATTCGGTCATTTAAAGACCATAAATTTTATGTAATTACATGTAAAGACCATGTAATTTTACCAAAGCACACCATAAAAAAATTTGCGTAATTGTTAAAAAACGTTAAAAAGTATCAAAACAATAATGCCACGTCAATGAGAAGAAATCCACTTAGTTTTTTTGGAAACAGCCGCTGCAATCAAATTTTATCAAACAAATGTTTATAATGTTAAATAAAAGAAATAAAATTTTTCAAAAATATTTACAAAATTTATTGCAAATGCTCATTAAATTATGAAAAATAAATACAAAAAGTATTATTTTTTCGGTTAAAAATTTACTAACAAGAATTTTAATACATATAAAACAAAACGTTTTAATAAAATAATTTTTTATTCCCATTTTTTATATTCTCAGTTTTCACTTTGTTTTGTGCGCGCGCAAAATAATATCACTGCGTATTTTTGATATTTTTGAGGTGAGAAACGTGCAAAGTAATTTAAAATTTTTATCTCAAATAATCGAGACAGTGACTCCTTACAAAATTTATAAAAATATTAGTGCCCGACTTAACGTCAAAAATTAAATTATTAATATATTTATATTGTTGTTGTGCAAAAAAGTGAATTTATTTGCAAAATTGTTTTGTTTTTAAATTTGTTTATTTCACACACTTCTAAAAACAGCTGATAGAGACAGCAAATTAAGCTCTAAAATTAAGCTCTGAAGCTTAAAATAAAAAACAATAAAAGTGTTGGAAATAAAAAAAAAAAATTTTGTACAAATTAATTTACAAACTCACGTTATCGTAATTCGTGTGATCGTGTAAATTGTGTAGTTAACTTGTTAACTTATGCTAAATAAATAAAACTAATAAATACGCGAAAGGACGCTTTAAATAGTAATAAATATTTAAAATATTTTAAATCTTATTGATTTATATTAGATATAGAACTGTTAATATATCACAAAACATTGTATGAGCAATTGTGAAAGAATAAGACGGGTTAGTGAAAATGGCCTAAATGGCTATATAAAGATAAATACAGAAGACGCTATAACAAATGATCTTTCTGCAATCAAATCTCTAAATAAACCAGCAACTGAAACAAATGTATCAATAATAGCTAATGAAATAGCAATTGCAAATAAAATTAAATTAAACAATAATACAAAAGACAATTTAAAGAACACTTTACCAATCGAAGAACAAGTTCCAATAATGTATGGAACAAAAAGTATCTCGAAAGAACCATTAACCAACACGACTTCAGGTGTTCCAAACAGGGAAACACCAAAAGTAGCTCAAGCAAAGTATTTACAGCAACAAATATACCAGCTTCAACAGCAGCTTGAAAACCTATACAATGAAGAAAATGTAACACTCCGCGTTAACGGATCCAATGCAAATACTCAAAAGGCAACTGCAGGCTCAAACGCTACTCCAATAAATATCAGAAATAACACTAGGCAAAGAAAAGATGAAATTAAAATAAAACAACAGGCAATGCAGACAGGTATGGATCGCTATGTGAACATAATGAGCAAAAGAAA